>NW_006160001.1:1270805-1320906 GCF_000334495.1 Tupaia belangeri chinensis | reverse complement strand
GGGAAAGGAACTTAAGTTTCATAGAAGCAGTAATCACTACTTAAATCAGCACTACTCTAATTTAGTATCTGAAAGCCATCGATCATTCTTTCTACAGAGTCCTGGTATCTGCCCAATCTTTATTACTGGGTGAATATGACTGAGGATTGATAATAAACCGATGTGTATTTTCTAAAGAGATTCAAACTAGATTTCTTCCCCCCTCCTTTTTTTTAGTTTTTGTTATAGGTATGTGTGCTAGCGAAAGAGAGAGAGAGGGAGAGAGAGAGAGAGAGAGAGAGAGAGAGAAAGTGAGAAATCATCCCCCAAGAGGGACAGCCACACTGCATCTCTTCTCCTCTATGCTTTTCTGGGATATTGGGCATGCATGCACACATGTCCAGTGCATTTTCCAAGTTGCCCAATCTGGTACTCGAATTGTGCACTTGGCCCTATGAGATCCAGCTGCCTTCACCACCACCACCCCTGGCTGGCCTGATTTATCCCTCTTTAAGTTAGTTTTAAGTTCATACTAATTTTTTATTCTACTGAGTTTTTCACATTATTTAGTATCGAACTTACTAGTTTTTGGAGACAAGGGCTCACTGTGTTCTGGCCTCAAACACAATCCTCATGCCTCAGATTCCCCAGGAGCTGGGCCTACAGGCATGCACTATCACACTTGATTCAGTATTAAACTCACTGAAGCAACTTTTCATCCAAAAGTTGAACAATGTATTTTCTTCTGAGGATACTTACTTCATAGGCCAAGGAAGCCACGTTCCAGGGTCTTCGGTAGTATGTCAAAGTGTTCCCATCCCGAACCCGGTCACAGAGTCCATTGTAGAACTCATTGTCAAAAGGTGTGCTTAAGGGATCCATTCCTAAAATGTTGATCCTGAGAATGAACAGAGTTGTATCAGGTGTGGAAAAACCATGAGCTAATGCAAGGCAGCCCTCTGCAACCGGGAAAGTAAGACAGCTTTAGTTCATGTCATCGTCACTCAATAGGGTACAGTATAATCAGGAACAGAAGCAAGAGCCTGTTCACATCGGCTCAGTGTCTGGCAGGAAAAATACCTGAGGAGGGCCTTAAAAACTCTCGTAGGCAACTAGGGCACTGTTCAGAGTGCAATGAAAAAATTGCAGTAAGTGGGGCACATGGGACTATCTGGCTCCTGAAGTCTTGACTGCACTGCTATAACTCTTACTTAACCTCCCTAAGTGAACCAGGAATTGGTGCTGTAATATCACCTATTTAAATTACTAGAGAACAGAGCATCTCATGGGGGCAATGTAACATATGCATGTAATTTTTCATCTATGAATCAACATCGGGACTCTTTCTTTTTTCCCCATTCTCTTTAAACTTAAGTCTTTTCCTCCAGCTGTCTCATTGCTTGTCAAGAACCTCACCCCCCGTAGGCTTCTATGATTCCTATTATACTTTCCAAGATGAACACAAAAATTTTAGCAACCCCAGGAAGGCACTCTCAAAAGTTTTACTTCTCCCCTCAGCAAAATATTTTTATTCGGCAAACTTTAATACATAAAGTGAAATCTCATTTAGCTTTAAAGAGATTAGGTTTGAAGAGTGGCTCAGCGATGCAGTGGTAATGTGCTACTCAAGAGATATTCGATGCCACGTGGTGACCATGGTTTGAATCCTCAGCCAGGTCTGCCTGAAACATGCTGGGCACCCACATGTGTGCCCAAGATCTGATGAGCTGAGGATCTTATGGTGACTAGACTCGATGCAAGGTGTTTTTATTTCTTTCTATCTTATTCTCATGTACATGCAAGTTTTCTATCATGAATAAAGAAAAAAAAACTTTTTTAAAAACATAAGTTTTATTTGTAAACTTATAAGCAACATGAATAAGAAACAGCTCTGTGTGAAGTACACCTTTGTTAATTGGTGGAACATAGTCATGCTATTTAAGCTGTATTTGGAAAAAGTAGCTCCAAGCCAAGGAGGATAAAGTTGGAGGTTCTATCCTCAAGCCTGTAATTTACTTTGTTTGGCACAAAGGCAGGAATTCTTGCATTGCTCTAAACTACATTCTTAACTCCAATGGGCTAGTTTATAAGTCCGGATGTTGGTTTCAACAGTAATTTGTCAAAGCGTGTGGATGGTTTACTGTAACTTATTGCAAATGCAAGAAAAACAATTGGACAAGTATCCTATTCCCAGCAGGTTAGTGAAAAACAACATTGTCATATAAATAATACATTTTTTAAGCCAGATTTTTTTTTTTTTTTTTTTTACTATAGGGTATGTATGCTTGCCAGAGAGACAGAGAGAGACAGAGAAACAGAAAGCTAGAAATTGTCCCTCAGGGAGGATGGTCACACTGCAATACCTTCTCCTCCATTCTCCTCTTGGAATTTTGAACATGCACGCGCAAACACTGGCATGAGTTTCAAGTCACCAGATCCAGGACCTGAACTGTGGTCGGCCATGTGGAAGTCCAGTGATGTAACCATTATACCATCCATTGGTCCCATAAATAACACTTTTTTTTTTTTTGAGAGGTTTTTTGCTATAGGGCGCGTGCGCTCGCCAGACAGACAGAGAGAGACAGAGAGATAGAAAGCGAGAAATTACCCCCCGGGGGGATGGCCACGCCACAATCCCTTCTCCTTCATTCTCCTCTGAGATCTTGGGCACGCACACACACACGCCCGGCGTGAGTTCAAGCCACTGGGTCCGGGATTGAACTACAGTCGACTACGTGTGAGTCCAGAGACATAGCCATTATACTAACTGCTGGTCCCAATAACACTTTTTTTTTAAGAGAGATTTTTGTTCCAGGGTGTGTGTGCTTGTCAGAGAGACAGAGAGACCAAAAACATGAAAGCATCCTCTAGGGGGAATGGCCGTGCTGCAATCCCTTCTCCTCAATTCTTCTCTCAGGATTTTGGCCTGCACATGCACATGCCTGGTGTGAGTTTAAGCCACCAGGCACTGGACTTGACCTGTGGTAGACTATGTGGGAGTCAAGCAATGTAACCATTATGCCATCTGCTGATCGCAATAACGTATTTTTAACAACTTTAGAATTTATAAAGAAAATGAACATGGCGCTTGACTTCATATGAATATCTTTCTCAAATTTGATGTGAAGAAAAAAAATTAAACATCTAGTCACTGCCTGTCCTACCAAAAATATCTTTCATGAAAAGTGCTATAGCCCTCAAGTTCTAATACAGGGCCTGGTAACTTGAATACGAGAAAAAAAAGAGAGATACTGTATTTCTGGCTTAGTTTCTTAAACATCTAATGCCTCATGGTAGATTAAAATCTGGGCGCCAAGTCTTTACCCATTCCTGTGTATAAAGTGCACTACCCCACCTACTCCTACTGGCTTTGTGTTTTGCCATATGATTGCTGTGTCCAGTGCTACATAGCTGAGAGTGACAGTGGGCCAGTTCAGAGCCTGGGCATGAAAGGGCCACATGTGCTTCTCTTCATTTTCTGGTATTTGCGCTATTGCATTTAAAAGGTTTCTTTTGGGTAGTTTTTCCCCTGCAGCCTCGTTGCCCCAGTCATCCCAGCCTATTTGCAAACCTCAGTGAGAAGAAGAGCTATACCAGCCACTGCTGGTTGAGGCAGAGCTGCCAGTGAAGTCCAGTGTTGTGAGCAATAAATATAGTGGTGCACTCCAGGCAACATTCCAGTCAAAGATAGACTACATGAAATGGCGATCCCTTGAGGAGTGTGGAGACTATACCACATAACCTAGGTGTGAAGTAGGCTGTACCATCTAGGATTGTGTAAGGACACTCAGTGGTATTCCACAGCAATAGAATTGCTAAGTAATGTATTTATTAGAATGTATTCCCATTGTTAAGTGGGGCACAAATACACTTATTTTTGTATCACAAACAATAGAATGTAAACCACTCCACCTCAAGGGCATACAGTGTTGGAGACAAATGATCTATTTGCCTATATTTTTAGAAAAAGAATTTGACATTTTTTATTTATTGCCAGAGGGCATGTGCACTTGCCAGAGACATGGGGGGGGGAGAGAGAGAGAGAGAGAGAGAGAGAGAATCCCCCAATGGAGCATAGTTACTCTGCAATCCTTATTCCTCCGTAGTTATCTCCTGTTAAGATTTGGGCACATATACACATGTGTCCAGCATATTTTTCAAGCCACCAGGGTCAGGATTCAAACTGCGTTTGGCCATATGGGATCTTACTCCCTTAACTACTGTGGTTTGGGGCCAGCCCCTGTGTTTTCTTCTTAAACAAGATCTCAACTACATCTTCTTCATTTGATAGTAAAGTCTCTCCCTCTGCATATCTGTATTGACAGAGACCCTGTGCCTCTTTATTTTCAATGAACAATGTTAAACTTTGTTTATAATGTTGATTAACTCTTAGGTTAATATTGGATCTATATTGCTGAGTAGTATTTGTAATGAACTGAGAGTGATTTTAAGGCAGCTAATATACAGTCTCTGCTCTCATGAAATCTGAGTTCATATTAGAAAGTTGGACATATAATCATTGATTTAGAAAAATAGTCTAAGGTAAAATATACCTTTGCTGATTGAGTAGTACACATAGATGCTATAAAAGTCAAGTCTTCTAAGAGGAAGGCATCACCATGGGAGAGTTGCAAAAAAGATTTTAGAATATGTGAGATTTCATTTGGATTTTAAAGGGTGAGTAAATTGGGATGGGCCTTGAGGGGCTGAAATAATGGTGTGGGAAGAGACTGAAGATAGAAAGGTGTATGCCATATTTTTTGGGTACTGGTCTTCAGATTTTCTTCTTCTACACACTATAAAATTTTCTGATAAATTGTGCCTTTCTGCACATTTTTAGTGTGACATCTAGTATCTTTATCTTAAGTGTAAACAGTTGAAAAGAATATAATTTTTGAGCATGCTGAAAATACTCACACCTTAAAGTATAATTACTTTACCACTTTTTAAAGCAGAGTCAATGAATATAGAATGAATAGTGATGGTGAGTATCAAATGGTGGATAGTATATCCGTAATAGCTGAAAATTTTATAGTATTCCCCCCCTTTTCTTTACACTGACTTTATTTTTTGAAGTTCAGTTTCACAACAAAATTAAGCAGAAGATACAGAGGTTTCTTATATACTATACCTCCTTTTTTGTTCTTGTATATTCTTTAATACATATTTCTATTCCATTTCCTCCGCAGAATTCTAACTTAATGTAATGTGGTTTATGTGCAAGTTTTTATTGATCATCTTGTAATACTTTTCTGTACCAAAAAGCTATTTTTAAAGATAATTATTTATTTAATTTAATTTATTATTATTATTATTTTATTCACCAGAGAAAGACAGAGAGAGAGAAAGGGAAATGAGAAAGCAAGCCATATGTTATGTTACTCAAACCATGATCAGCCATATGGGAATCCAGTGCCTTAACCATCATGCCACCTGCTTGCCCTCCCAAAAGATATTTATTGAAATTTTGGGACTGGCTCCATGGCCTAGTGATTTAGGCAACCAGATCTCACATGGTTGACTGTGTAGATTGAGTCCCAGATTCAGTGGCTTGAGAAACACATCAGGCAGGTGTGCATGCATGCCCCAAATCCTGAAAAAAGCATGACATGAAAGAGGATTGTGATGTGACCATTATCTGTTGATGGTGTTTTCTTTCTTTTTTTTTTATTATCATCATAATTTTCTTTATATTATATTGGATTACATATAACTTTACAGTGTATTACATTGCTTTTTCAAAAGGGAATGCCATGCATGTCAGTCAATACAGAGACATTAATCTCCCCGCTTCAACATTCAATATCTTTTCTATGTTTTCCCCAATCATTATTATTATTATTCTAATTATTTTTTTAAAATAGTCAATCGCTATTTCTCATCTTACTTGTAAAAAGACTTTGCCCATCATGATGTTGATGGTGCTATCTACCTCTCCCTTTCTCTCTGTCTGTCTCTGGCAAGTGTGTGTGCCCTCTGAGGAAAAAAAAAGAAAATCATTTAAAAGATATTAAATATCCTTTGATCATAGAGTCTAAGTATGAAAAAAATTTTCATTCTTAGTAGTATATAGAAATATATTAAACATTTAAAAATAATAACTAAACATAAGTAAAATTTTATTGGGAAGCTAGTTCAATGAAATGAATGAGGTTTAATTTAGTTCCTGCCTTCATGAATGAATATTAATTAGGTGCTAGAAAAAGACTGGGTTCAGAGTCAATTTTATCCCTACTTTCCATTTGTGCAGATGAAAATGCTAAGAAACTTTATTCACATAAATAAATAAGAATAGAAGGAATTTTGTTTTAACATTGTCACCCAATTCTTTGATCTCTGCAAGTTAAATGCAAAAAAAGACTATATATTGGTGTTACATCAAAGATTATTTTTATAGTTTATCACTCAACAATTGATTAGGACATCTTTCAATGCTGTTGATAAAAAGAATTGAACACTTAGCTTCCAACACATGAGAGTTCAACTGAGTAACAAGACTTGGAGTTGTTTCTTGTTTTCTGCTCTATAGTTAACTTTCAGAGAAAGGTGAGGAGTGCACTTTACTTTTGGAAAGTGATTGTAAAAGAGAGATAAGAAAGGTGAACAGGCTTGAAAACATGAATGTAGCTAAGTCATTAGGCTCATCAATTTTATGGAAAAAGGTATGTATTGAAGTTGAGGATTTACTATTAAATTAGTTCAATAACAACTGAGAAAACTATTACCTTAAAACTTACTCGTCTCTCCTTGGAAAGTTTTTGTGTACCCCATCATATACATTCCCTCATTTGAAAGTTATTGTTTTACAGAGCAACAAATTGACCAGTTGGCTAGATCCATCTGCAAAGTTACAACAAAGCTCATCTACAGTGTAAACACGACTAAGGAAGACATATTTCAAAAACTATTGACTTCTTTCCACTCTAAAGAAACAGTCAGCCTAGTGTAGAATCAGCCAACTTTTGCTGCCAAGGAACATGAAAACTTTTCATGGATGGAAAGTCATCACCTGGGAAAGAAAACACAAAGCAAAACAACCCCAAAACGTGTTCTTTGGCAGTACTTAAAGACGCCTGCTTTCACACCTGCACCCAGAGTCATGGGCAATTCTAATTTACCAGGTAAGCTAAAGAGAAATCTCCCCTCACAGGAGTGGTGTTATGCTTAGATCACACAAAAAATAATTCCTTGCACATTGTACATCATTTACAGCTGGTTTGAATTTATGTTTTTTTTCACTGAATGTAAGATGGGTTGAGGGACTTCTCTAAACATTTCTGGAGACACAGATGCCTAAAAGACAAGAGGCTAAACGTTTGTTTGTGACACAACTGATTTCTCCTGGCATAAGAATTTAAATGAGAGACTCTTTCAAATGGAAAAAAGAGTAGGGCCAGAAGTCTGGTGGTTAAGGCAGCCAGATCCCACATGATTGATCGCATGGTTTGAGTCCTGGGTCTGGTGGTTTGAGAAACATGACAGGCATGTGTGTGTGCCCAAAATCCCACAAAGGAGAGAGATGGAGAAGAAGGGATTACAGTGTGACTATTTCCCATGGGGAATACTTTCTCCTCTCTGTCTCCCTCTGTCTCTCTGTCTGGCAAGTGCACATGCCCTCAGCAAAAACTAAACAAGTTTAAGTTAATAACTGTAAATGCTGGTGACTTTTTTTTTTTTTAAAGTTTTTGTCATAGGACATGTGCATTCTCAAGAGAGAGACAGTAGAGGAGAAATGAGAAAATGAGAAATCAGCCCTAGAGGGGATGGCCACACCACAATCCCTCTCCTCTATTCACTTCTTGGCATTTTGGACAGACATGCATATGTGTCCAGCATGAGTTTCAAGTCACCGGGTCCAGGACTTGAACATGGTTGACCACATGGAAGTCCAGTGCCTTAATCATCATGTTACCTGTTGGTCCCCAGTGCTTGTGACTTTTATATGGAAAAGAATATGACTGTACGTGATGCTGCTAGGACTTGAGGCTTTCCAGATTGAATTGTGTAGTAGCAGTTTTTAAGTATGTTCCTATGATTAGAGTGCTTTACCCCAGTACTTCTATTTCACACATAGTCCATAGTGTGATATAAGAATAACTGAGATTTTATAGTAAATAAATATGTAATATTAATGGTACAGAAATATACCATAAATATAACGAAGCATGTTGTTTTGAAACTTTTTCTTAAATATTAGTTAGTGATTGATACCATTCCCCTATATTCTTTTATAAGTCTTATTCATTAATTTTTTCCATGAGTGAGAGAGAAAAAGAGACAGAATGAGAGAGAGTACTTCCAACAGGGTCTGATGCTTCAATCCACCTCCAGCCTTCAGTTAACCCGAGATCATGGGTAAGGATGTGTCTGGCATGCTCAAAGAGGACTTTGGGCTTGAACAAAGAATGCTCCCATGTGAGATTGTCCACAGGGTCATACTTTACTGCTGTGCTACTGTCTGGCCCACATTCATCTACAGTCTTAATTTAAATATTTGGGTACTAAATAACTGCTTAAGGAGTTTCATTTTTTTAAATCTTACTTATTTCTTCTGAAAGAAAGAAAGAGAGGGAGAGAGAGAATACTTCCAGCAGGGTCTTGACTGGCCAGCCCGATTATAAGCAAGCATATGCCCAGCATACTCAGGGAGGTCTCTGTACTTAAAATAGGAATCTTCCCATGGAAGATCGCCTCTCAGAGCATTGTTGGGCCCCCATTCAGCCCCAGGAGTTTCATTTTTTAAGGTTAATTTTGCTTTGAAATTACGGTGTATGCAAATGAAAGTTTTCATAGAACAATAGTTCTTTTTTAAAATTTTTTTTGAGAGGTTTTTGCTATAGGGTGCATGCACTTGCCAGAAAGACAGAGAGAGACAGAGAAATATAAAGCAAAAAATCACCCCCTGGGGAAATGGCCATGCCACAATCCCTTCTCCATTCTCCTCTTGGGATCTTGGGCACGTATGCACATGCGCCCAGCCTGAGTTTAAGCCTCTGGGTCCAGGACTTGAACCGCGGTCAGCTACATGAGGGTTCAGTGACATAGCCATTTTGCTAACTGCTGGTCCCATAGAACAATAGTTCTATGAGAACAAAGTTTGTTATAGATTTATGCTTATGGTAATAGAGAATTTAATTAAAAGTGTGATGGACTGATTCTATCAGGGCTACCTCATTTCCACTTCTGCCACTGACCTTTCCCTTAGCTGGGACCCATGCTCTTACTTAGCCTTGGAGGTTCTGCCTTGTAATGTTTCCCAATACTGCTCTGGCCATGGTGGAGCATGGAGTATTCAAGGATTTCTTGCCAGCTCTTGGGGATGTCTCATTATGAAACCTCCTAGAAAATGCTATAAAGCAAAATTTTCTTTTCTCCAAACAAAGAAAACTGATAGATTATGAATGATCATCTAAGTGGGCCGATATTTCTATATTCTTTTTCTATAAGACAAACTATAAATTAGCTTTGAGTGAGAACAAATAACATACGTAATTTCTTGATTCCAGTTCTTTGGTTTAGAGAGATAACTGTTTCTTGGATTCCAAATGAAGCAAAATAAAGTAGTAATGGGCTTTCACCATGGACTCATAACATCTCCCTGAGGAAAGCCACAATAAGAGTCAGGTCTCATTTTAACATGCAGTGATCTGGCTATAAGGCCGGGCAAATCCCATACTGTCTGCTGTCATTTACAGAGGGGTTGCTGAACATTAGGCCCAAGGCCGTCATCCATTTATTCAAGATCCCCACCTGTAGCCTGAGTCCAACAGCACTGTGGGTAATATTTAAATGCAGGTTTGAGAAGAATTCATAAAGTGAATATACGTGTGTGAAATGCTTTTGCCTGACTCTTGAGGTCTCTGAATTTTGTCCTTATTTTGATTAAAGAAGTAGAAGATTCATCTGGTCAGGAGAGAAGAAACATCTCCAGTTTAGCCAGACCTGATACACAGGTCTTACCTTAGGAATTGCCTGGAACCTTCATGTCGGGTTTCTCAATCTTAGCACTACAGCCATCATTTTGCATTGGGCTATCCTCTGACCTATGGGATGTTCACTGGCATCCCTCACCTCTACCCACTAGATGCCAGTAGCACTCCCTGCCCCACCTCCCCCCAAGTTGGGACAAATAATGGTTTCTAGACATTGCCAAATGCCCTGGAGAGAAAATCATTGCTGCTGATTGAGAACTGCTACTTTAGTCCTTCTGTGGGCCTTATTCTTTCTATCACTGCCATCTTCTTTCTCCTTCCAATCCTCATCCCCAAGATTAGAACCCTGTCCCTGAATTTTGTTTTAAGAACCTAGTTTCAGTTTCACCTGATGTCAACTGACAGTATTAGAAAGCACTTACAGATTTTCATTAATTAATTCATTCATCTATTTATGTACTGGATAAGTATTTACTGAGGAACTACTATGAACCAGTCACTAGGGTTATGAAAACGAAGAGATGTGTTACATTATAGTTGATGAGCTAGAGCCATATGTCATCTCCATCCATATACTATTGGGTAGGGAGAACAACTGTCTTTGTTGGAGACAATTTGCCAAAAATCTGCCCAAGCTATCTTTACCAAAAATAGTTCTTAACAATTAATGGAGACGGTGCAGTGTACATCCCTACAATGCTTTCTGATTTTAATAACCTGAAAACAGATCTATGTCATATTCTTAATTCTTTTTTTTTTTTTGGAGAGATTTTCACTGTAGGGCGCGTGCGCTCGCCAGACAGACAGAGAGAGACATAGAGACAGAAAGCGAGAAATCACCCCCCAGGGGGGATGGTCACGCCGCAATCCCTTCTCCTCCATTCTCCTCTTGGGATCTTGGGCACGCACGCACACGCGCCCGGCGTGAGTTTTAAGCCACCGGGTCCGGGACACGAACCGCGGTCGACTACGCGGGAGTCCAGCAACATAGCCATTACACTAACTGCTGGTTCCCTATGTCATATTCTTAATTCTTGAAGCACAGATCTCTGCATATGAGCTCTATTCTGCATACCCCTGAGTTCTAAACTCCAAAACTTCCCAACTGAACTTATAGCTACCTATCCAGAGCCACTATGCTTTCAATAGAAAAATCAGTGAATGTCAGTTCTCCATAATGGAAACTGGAACCTCACCACCACCCCATTCTGACATTAGAACTGCTTTTCTCTGATCCCATTCCTCCTAGGTCAAGTCTAGAATGCTGGAATCTCCTGTGAACTTATAATCAGATGTAGATCCAAGAGAAGTTCCAAGGGAAAACCACCTTGCTAGCACTGCAACTGTTTGAATTGGATTGCCAGACCTATGACTGGTGAATCAATTCCAAATGTTAATATGTCATGTGAATGTTGCTATGGTCTTCCGGAGTTTCAGAAATGAGATATTCATCTCCTATGGGATCAAAAAGTAATCACCTAACACCTTGATAGTCTAGTCTATTTTACAGGTCCCTGCTTTTTTGGCAGTTTGTCCAACTTATTCTGATATTTGTTCAACACTTCTTCCAAAAGTAATTGAAAAAGAATACAGACCCACAGGTTGTACTAACTGTGCCCTCTGTGAGAACCCTTCTATTACAGTGAGAGAGATGGAGATTATTTTCACTCATCTTCATTTGGAAAAATCAAGTGAAATACAGACCCATAGCCTGATATCCGTGCCAGCTCAGACTCTTCTGCTACCCTTTCACGGCAGGGGGTACGGGGTTCATCTTCACAATCATCCTCATCTGAAAAGTCTCCACAGTCATTGTCACCATTACACACAAGTCGCCTCTTTATGCATCTACCTGCAAACAAAATCAGGAAAGACATGGTGTCTGATGCCAAATTTTCTTTCTCTCTTTCTGAGTTTCCCAAATGCCTTTGACACTGGAGGTGAGGTACCAGACAAACATATTTGTGGGGTTTTTTTGTGTGTAGAATAGTCAGGCAGCCCTCGATGAGTATTCTTTCACGCTTCGAACTATGAATGCGTAGAATTATGTTTACTTCTTTTCAACCAAGAATGCACACAGAGTCCCACAGTGAGCAATTGGAGTGTGAGGATTACCTGTACCGCATTTAAAGTCATTTCCACAGTCTTCCTCAGCATCTTCACAGGGCTCGGTGGGCACACACTGTTTTCTGTCTCCCACAGAGTCAACACAACGTTTCCCTTTAAATTGTCCAAAGACCTCAATGCTCCTTGAGCGAAACTGCACAAAATAAACTGGAAACGTTAGAATGTCTAATCCCAAAAAGGATTCTGGTCTAAAGATACACACATACTACTGGAGCCCTCCAAAAACAAATGAGTCAATGGTTTTAAGATAGCAGTTCAGAAGCAGTCCCCGATGTTACTTACAGTAACGGTGCATTCTCAGCTTTGCAGTCTCATGCAGAAGTGTCCTCATAGCACTCATTTGGTATACCATACGACATTCAGATTTCCTGGCAAGGTCAACTTCCTACATTAGATATTTACCTGTCTTTCCTGGTTTGGAACTCAGTTCTGGGGCTCCCTGCCTCATACACATTTCCTTGGAGATGCCAGCAATATAGTTTCCCTTGGGGCAGGACATGAAGGACATAGATGAACATTTACCATTTGTCCGAGGCATGGATGACATTGTGACCATTCACTCCAGGGGCTCATTCTGCAGTCTATGGGCAATGGAAAGCCACTCCCTTGTCCAGGTTCTTGGTCATAACTACAGTAAAAGAACATGTCGATTTATAATGACTATTAAGTTTGCTCGTTTCCAAGAAGTTTTCAGAAACTACTTTATTTACTACTTTCCACCTTCCAAATAATACTATTCATCTTTTTACTGCGTCTTTCATTTGATAGTTGATCACATGCTGCTTTATATTTCACCTCAACTTTTTGTTTAATTCTGATACTCTCTTGTCATTTAACTTCCAACATGACAACAAGAGCAATAATGGTGTGGAAGAAGGCACATGAGGCACCCTGCACGTTGTTTTACATGAATTAATCTTAGGTTTCCAAGTAGATCATGAACTCGCTGAAACTAGAAATCTTATTTTATTTTCTTTGTAAGGTCCCTTCCCCTCCAGAGAGTCTGGCAAAATTTTGGATTGCCTGGGTTTTCTTACAAATTTAAGCCAGCCAGTCCAACCATTGCTGTAGCAAACACTTCATAAATCAGCCTTTCCCTCTGGTATGCTGGATGCTTAACTGATTCTAAGTCCACTTCAGGACATAGTCCTGATCTTTCTGAGTTTTAATATCATATATTTGGCACTTATGGCTTCCCCTCCCACCCTAGACCCAACACCCAACAGCGTGTTTCTACTTTGGACCTTTCTTTCTCTCTTTGTTCACCATCTGGATCTCTTCTGGTGGTTAACACCATCTTAGATACTTATCTCATTCAAAGACAAGGGGCAGCAGGTGGTGTGATGGTTAAGGGCACTGAATTCCCAATGACTGACAGCAGTTTGAGTGCTGGACCTAGTGACTTGCTTTCTCACTTTCTCTCTCTCTCTTGCTCTGTCCCTCTCTGGTCAAATTAAAAGAAGCAAAAAGATAAATAAAATTAAAAAAAACAATTCTAAAAAAAAAAAAAAAAGACAGAAGACTTAAAAATAACGAAAGACATAAAACAAGAATTCTAGGGACCAGCAGTTAGCATAATGGCTACGTCGCTGGACTCCCACATAGTCGACTGCAGTTTGAGTCCCAGACCCGGTGGCTTAAAACTCACGCCAGGCATGTGTGCGTGCTTGCCCAAGATCCCAAGAGGAGAATGGAGGAGAAGGGATTGTGGCGTGGCCATCCCCCCTTGGGGGGTGATTTCTCGCTTTCTGTCTCTCTGTCTCTCTCTGTCTATCTGGTGAGTGCATGTGCCCTATAGCAAAAACCTCTCAAAAAATAAAAATAAAGGGAACCAGCAGTTAGTGTAATGGCTATGTCGCTGGACTCCCACGTAGTCGACCTGGACCCGGTGGCTTAAAACTCACGCTGGGCACATGTGCGTGCGTGCCCAAGATCCCGAGAGGAGAATGGAGGAGAAGGGATTGAGCGTGACCATCCTCCCTGGGGGGTGATTTCTCGCTTTCTATCTCTATGTCTCTCTCTGTCTGTCTGGCAAGCGCATGCGCCCTATAGCGAAAACCTCTCAAAAAAAAAAAAAATAATAAAATAAAATAAAATAAATAAAAAAAACAAGAATTCTACAAATTTCCTGTCCCGCATTCCCTGAGGGACCCCTAATCCTGTTACATCCCCGTCTCAGCCCTCCCTGGATCACAACATGCCCATATCAGGGAGGTCTTTGGATGCAAACCTGGAGCCTTGCCACATGGGTCAGCATTGCAGAGCATTGTCTTTTACCATTGTGCCACCATGGCCCAAGATGAACCACTTTTTCTCTTGTCCTCAATCCTTTAGCCTACCCCAATTTCCCACATTTTTCGTTTGTTCATTTTAAAGTTTTTGCCATAGGACACCCATACTCACTGGAGAGAGATAATGAGAGGGAAAGTGAGAAATCACCACCCAGGGAGAATGGCCATGCTGCAATTTCCCTTCCATTCTCCTTCTGGGAATTTGGGTGCACATGCACATGCACCTGGCATGAGTTTCAAGCTTCCAGGTTTGGGACTCAAAACATGTTCAACCATGTGTGATAGTCCAGTGCAGTCAGCACTATGCCACTGATGGCACCCCCAACTCCCTACATTAATCTCATCTTCAAATTTTTTTTTTCCCAGAGAACCATCCCAAATTTCTTAGTATAATTTAGTTTTCTATTAATATGCTTATCCTCACAGTGTCTTGTTATTTCCTGTGTCAAAAACACCTTTACAATGATACATTTCATTGAATTTATTTATTCATTGATTCATTAAATATTTATTAATTGGCTATTATTGGCTAAAGACGGGGGATACAGTGGTGTTCAAAACAAGAAAACAAAATAAAAATCACGGTCTCCAGATTAATGGAGTTCACATTCAAGGTAAACCTACTGCTGAACTCAGGAACATTTTGTCTTGTTTAGTTGCATACTAGTATCTGGTGCATAGTAGGCGCTTGAGAAGTGGTTTTTTTTTTTTTCTTTTTTTTTTTTTGAATGAATAAGTAAATAACTATATGAAAGAGGAGGAAGGAGAAAAAAGAGGAAGGAAGTCCTTGATCATGTATCTTGGACAGCTTTAGGTCTGTTATTTCTTAAAGGTTATAATCTCTGGGTGATTATAAACCTTAAGGTTATAACCACATGGTTTTGGGGCAAGACTTGCTTATCTTTAAGGCAAGTTTCATTACTGGACAGCATTTTTGTCAGCCTTATGCCTGCTGACACCATTCAGAATATCAGAAGGCCTGCTGAGCTTCTATTTTCTAAAAGTAATAGGTTAAAATGTTTTATGCAGAAAGCTCTTAGAAAAACCTGCCTTTCTGGAAGTCTGAATATTAGTGCAAATATGAAATCAAGACTGAGAAATTCTCTTCTATAATGTCTCCATAAATCTATGTCCTTGTTTAGAAGTGACAGCCCTCATGAGAGCCAATGGCAGGTGTACTTTTATGGCCACAGCAGTAGGTCTCAATACTGATTGACTATCATAATCTTTAGAAAATAAAAATAGCAATTGTAATAGTATAATCCCCAATCCATACTGATTGAATCAGTCTCCCTGAGAATAGGCTTCGTGTTTTTAGAAAGCTACCCAAGTGAGATGCATCGTTTAGCTTACTCCTTTCTGCCTATGGACACCACTGAGAAACCATCATTGAAGTCTCTCTTCCCCACTCTATTATGTCTAATCAGTCTCTGAAAAGAGACTGAACATCTGCAAAAGCTCTTCATCAGAGGACTGAGTTTCAAAACAAATGAGGGCCTGAGGAACCTCTCAAAAACCTTTTGAGAGGTTTTTGCTATAGGGCGCGTGCGCTCGCCAGACAGAGAAACAGAGAGACAGAAAGCGAGAAATCATCCTCCAGGATGATGGCCACGCCGCAATCTCTTCTCCTCCATTCTCCCCTCGGGATCTTGGGTACGCACGCACACGCGCCCGGCGTGAGTATTAAGCCACCGGGCCTGGGATGTGAACCACGGTCGACTACATGGGGGTCCAGTAACACAGCCATTGCACTAACTGCTGGTCCCCTGAGGAGCCATTTTGAGCAGTGGGGAACACTCAAGAACTGTGTGGTAATGAGAGATCTAAACACCAAGCACTTTGGGTTTGTCACATCTGCCACTGTGGAGGAGGTGGATGCATCCATGAGTACAAGACCACACAAGGTGAATGGAAGAGTAGTGGAACCAAAGAGGGCTGTCTCAGGATTCTCAGGAGAAGATTTGTACAGACCAGGTATCAACTTACTTGTGAAAAAGATCTTTGTTGGTGGCATTAAAGAAGACACTGAAGAATATAATCTAGGAGATTATTTTGAACACTATGGTAAAATTGAAGTGATTGAAATCATAATTGACTGAGGAGGCAATGGCAAAAACGAGCTTTGCTTCTGTAGCCTTTGATGATCATGACTCTGCAGATAAGATTGTCATTTAGAAATGCCATATCATGGGGGACCAGCCAATGGTGTAATGACTATATCACTGGACTCTCATGTAGTCGACTATGGTCCCAGACCCAGTGGCTTAAACTCACTCCGTGTGTGTGTGTGTGTGTGTGTGTGTGTGTGTGCCCAAGATCCCAAGAGGATAATGGAGGAGAAGGAATTGCGGTGTGGCCAACCCCCCTGGGAGGTGATTTCTTGCTTTTTGTCTCTCTGTCTTTCTCTGTCTTTCTGGTGAGTGCATGTGCCCTATAGCAAAAACCTCTAAAAAAAATTAGAAAGAGAAATACCATACCATAAATGGCTATACTGCAAAGTCAGGAAAACCCTGGCCAAAAAGGAAATGGCTAGTGCTTCTCCCAGCCCAAGAGGTTGAAGAGGTCTGGAAACTTCGGTGGTGGTTGTAGAGGTGGTTTTGGTGAGAATGGCAACTTTGATCCTGAAGGAAACTTCAACAGTCATGGTGGCTTTGGTGGTGGCCAAGGTGGTGGTAGATAACTAGAAGTGTGGATGGCTATAACAGACTTGAGAATGACCAGAGCAATTTTGGAGGTGAAGGAAGACACAATGATTTTGGCAATTACAATAATCAATTTTCGAATTTTGAACCTATGCAGGGAGGAGACTTTGGAGGCAGAAGCTCTGGCCCCCATGGTAGTGAATGACAATACTTGGCCAAACTATGAAATCAAGATGGCTATGGAGGTTCCAGCAGTAGCAGTAGTAGCTGTCACAGTGGCAGAAAGTTTTAACTACCACCAGGAAACAAAGCTCAGCAGGAGAAGACAGGCAGGTAAGTGACAGGGAAGCTACAGGTTACAACAGATTTGTGAACTTAGCCAAGTGCAATGATGGCGGGGCTTAGCTGCTATAAAGACATGTTTGAGACAATATTTAGGTGTATGGGCAAAAAACTTGAGGACTGTATTTCTGACTTATTATATAAAACAGGTTATTTTAGTTTCTGTCCTGTGGAAAGTGCAAAGCATTCCAACAAAGAATTTTACTGTAGATTTTTTTTTTACACCCATGCTATTGATTGATAAATGTAATAGTCTTTTTTTTTTTTTTTTTTTTTCTGTCCTATGTAATGTTGGCCCAAACCCATGTTGGTAAACTTATCAACAGTGTGAGGTTAGAATCTCTTTAGGGTGGTGCCAGGTTTCATTTTTAAATTGATTTACTAATTATTCGTGTGGAGAAGCCAACTGTCTTCAGAAATATTGGGATAGTTGAACTGACTGTTTTTGTTAGTGTGTGAAGTTCATTCAAAAGGTCACCCAAGCAAGTTCATGGAATTTGGTTATAAAATAATAAATTGTTGGAACATCCTATGCAATATATCTAAATTGAATAATGTACCAGAAAAGATAGCTGAAAATGAAATTTGTGTATCATCTATTACCATGTGTAATAAATTATTGATTCAATTTAACTTTTCTTGAAGAAAAAAACAAACTACCCAAGTGATTTTTATGTTCAAAACATGTTGAGAAACTCTGCCTGGAAACATGGGGAGAAATCCATAATATTGATGGGGTGGAGTTCAAGTGGGTGTGGGTATGCTCACATGTCAACATTACCCAAGCTTGAGGTTACCATTACCTAAAAATATCTCTGAGCTTGGCTATCACTAGGTTTAGGAATTATTCAAGGTTCTGCCTATTTATGTTGCTTTTCAATTCTCTTAATTTCTCCAGTATTAGTCTTATTGCCTTGAACTCGATTATCTTTTCCTATGTTTTTGTATTCATCACTTGATTAGACAGTCATGTTAACTATTTGGTTTCAGTATCTCTCCAAGAGAGATTACTTTTTTTTTAAGTAATTATTTTATTATTTATTTATTTTAATTTGACCAGATAGTGAGAGAGAGAGGAGAGAGAGAGAGAGAAAGAGAGAGAGAGAGCAAGCTGCCAGGTCCAAGATTTGAACCACGGTCCGCCATGTGGGAGTTCAGTGCCCTTAACTACCATGCCATCTGCTGGCCTCCAGAGAGATTACTTCTTTTATCCCAGAAACCTTACCCTATAGATCAGTGGCACGAGCCCTTTACCTTTCTCATCTATTGCTCAGACCAGCTTAGCGAATCTGGTTCAGAAGGTACAGTACAGACCGCAGGATCATGTATGGAAAGTGATAACCACTGCAAGTACTCCTGAGTGAGTATTATTTACAGTATTTTTTTTCAGGTAAACTTAGAACCCAGCCAGTCACAGGAGCCTCTGAGAAAGGGTGTTTGTCTACTCTACGCATAAGTGACTAGACCCTGCTCAGGAGATGCTAGCATTTGTTATGGACAGTTCTCTGACACCTTTTGCCTTAGTAATAGCCACACATTGACTGCACATTTATTTATTTCCTTCTTAGTTTCTAATTTAAGAGCTCCCTTTCCTTTTTAAAGGTTTGACTCACACTTTGGACTTAGTATAAAACATCAGATCTTTGCCTTTGACCTTTTTTTTAAGAGAGATTTTTGTCATAGGGTGCATGTGCTCACCAGAGAGACAGAAAGCAAGAAATCACCCCCTAAGGAGATGGCCATGCCACAGTCCCTTCTCCTCCATTCTCCTCTTGGGGTTTTGGACATGTAGGCGCATGCACATGAGCCTGGCATTAGTTTTAAGCTGGGACTCAAGCAGCAGTCGACTATATGGGAGTCCAGCAACATAACCATTATGCCATTTGCTGGTATTGATCTTTTTTTTTTTTTTTTTTTTAAGAGTTTTTGCTATTCGGTATGTGTGCTTGCTGGAGAGATGGAGAGAGACAGAGAGATAGGAAGTGAGAAACTGCTCCCCAGGGGAGATGTCCACAGTCTACAACCCCTTCTCCTCTCGGGACTTTGGGTATGCATGCACACGCACCCCGTGTGAGTTTTAAGTCACCAGGTCTAGGACTCAAACCACAGTCAACTATGTGGGAGTCCAGTGACATAACCATTATACCATCTGCTGGTCCCTGCCTTTGATCTTTCATTGTGCTCTTGCACTGTGATTTGGATTCATTTCCCTGAATGATCCACCATGTCACCACAGGAAGGTTCTCACAGATCACATGCTTCCCTGGGAGCAGAACTTACATCCCTTTTGATACTAGGCTCAATGAATTAACCTATGCGACCTACCACAACCAAGTACCACGGGCTGGGTGGATCAAACAACAGATACTTGTTTTCTCATAATTCTAGGGTCTGGAAGTCTGAGATAAGGTATGGTAGAGTGATTTCCTTCCAAGGTCTCACTCCTTGGCTTGTAGATGGCCATCTTCTCCCTGTGTATTCACATGATCTCCTATCTCTGTCTGTACCCAAATTTCTTCGTTTAAGGACACCATTTATGTTGAATTCAGGTCCACCCTAATGATCTTATTTTAACTTCATGACCTTTTTAAAGATACCTTACTGCCAATATAATCACATTAGCAGGTAGTGGGTATTGAGACTTCTACATGTACATTTTGGAGAGGAGGCTTCATACAGTTTTTTGATGAAGCAATATCTTACATTTGTATAGTAGTGTTATGAGACTACCTTAAAAAATGTATTGCCAGTGGATACATGTTCTCTCTCCAGAGAGAGGGAGAGGGAGAGTGAGGAAGAGAGAGAGAGAGGAAGAGTGGGGAAGAGAGAGAGAGAGAAAGAGAGAGAGAGAGAGAGAGAGAGAACTACCTGATGGGACATGTTCACTTTGCAGTTCTTCTCTATTTCTCTAACCCATCTGGATTTGAGGCACACATGCACATATGCTCAGCCTGATTTTCAGACCACTAGGATTGGGATTCAAATCATGGTTGGCCATGTGAGAAATGGCTTTCCATGCAAAGCATTATGTACTGTGCTATGCCTGCTGTTACTAGATGATTTTTAAAGCAAATTTTCTTCTTAAACCTTTACTTTGCTGTTGAGTGATAAATTTGGTAAGCATCGTTAGTATGTTTTACAGAAGAGAAACTAAACGTGGAGAATTAGACTACCCATCCAAAGTCAGACACTTGGTAGCAAATTGGATTTAGTCCAGTCCTGTTCAGTGCAAATTTGCCCTGTCCACAGGCTTCCTTTTCCCTTCAACACCAATCCTCTTCACATATGCTAAGTGGTCCTATAGCATATTCGATCATTTCTGCAAGCAACAGCCTCATGATTTTTAGACTGATTTAAATATAGTCAGTTTACAAGGATGCATTTTTTTTTTTTGGAGAGGTTTTTGCTATAGGGAGCTTGCGATCGCCAGACAGACAGAGAGAGACAGAGAGATAGAAAGCGAGAAATCACCCCCCCGGAGGGATGGCCACACCGCAATCCCTTCTCCTCCATTCTCCTCTCGGGATCTTGGGCACGCACGCACATGAGCCCGGTGTGAGTTTAAGACACCGGGTCCAGGACTCGAACTGCGGTCAACTACGTGGGAGTCCAGCAACATAGTCATTACAGCTAACTGGTGGTCCCAAGGATGCAATTTTTTAAAACTATAGCAACCCCAAGTGAAGGACATCAATTGGACAACCTGGTCTTGCTTGCATCTATTTTAAGTTTACACCTAAAAGATGTCAAATGAAGCAAAACTAAAATGAAAATTGTGTTAATACCTGGCTGTTTTGCATTCCCTGTGCCAGGTACCTGGATAATTGAAGGCACAAGAAAGCGGAGCTCAATGGGAATGATTAGGAAGGAATAATGGATTATGCAAAAAAATGCACTATTGAAATCAACAGGCATAAATATTAAGAAAGGAGATTGCTAATCTAGAGTCTTTCCTCCTGACATTCACTCTCTGAATCCAGTGTCCTCTCCTCAGCTCCTTCAACGTGCTTGACAGATAATCTTTTGTAGCTCAAAGATCATCGCATAGTAAAGCACTCCCCACCCTGCTGAGTTGTGAGGCTGAGCAGAGAAGAATTGTAAAGCGTTTTCTGTGTTCTTAGATGAAATGTGTTTATCAAGTAAAACGTATGTCCAAGTGTTTCAATCTCAGCTTGAAAGTCACTAGATCAAAGTAATGTACATCAGTGTGGCAGGGGGTCTGATTCTGGGCCAGAAATACATTAAATGAAGGGTCACTGATGGACGCCTGGTCCCATCCTCCTGCTATGAAGAAACGGTTCCAGCTTTCGCAAAAAGAAAGTCACAGCAGCGGCTCTCACTCCAGCACACTGTGGGAGGCCCAGGCTGGAAAGCACCTACTGTATAAAGGAATCTTTTTGTCAATAAATAAGACACCGTGGCTCCTTTGACTGAAGAAATACAAGCTCATTAGGACTGCATTCTTAACTCATAGATCTGCCAGTTGGTTTAGTTCAGGCAATTCATCAAGATGAAATGATATAACAGCAGTGTCCAACACCAGTGTTTTCCAAGACTTTGCCTGATTTTCCAAGTCTTCTTTAAACTTCTCTCATGTGTTTCTAATGAGCTTCATCCTAGTGAGTGACATACAATAAGCAAGTATGCCAGAAAATCAAACATGCCGTTTCCATGAAGACACATGAGTTCTGAAGGAAAGTAAATAAAGCAGGGTAAGAGGACAGGGAGCATCTTAGGGCTGTATTTGGAGAGGGAGGTTTTTTGTTTGTTGTTTTTTTTCTTTCCTTTTTTATAGTGAGAGAGACCTCTTGGAGGAGGTGCGGTTTTTGAAAAATGTGCCCACATTATTTTTGGCACTCATACCAAAAACAGAGCCAATATCCCTTCTCCTGAAGGTAACTGGGCCTTTGTGACTTCCTTGATGAGTAGAACACAGAGGAAGTGATCCCCTATGGCCTCCCTGGCTAAGTTAGAAGGGGCCGTGCCAGTTCGCCTGGTTTATCTAGAGATGTTTGCACCCGCTGGGAGCCGTTAGCCACTGTGTGTGAAGTCACCTCCCATGAGTCCACTCTAGAACACACACACACACAGATTCTTCAGAACACTCAGTGTTCTGGCTCCCAGCTATCTGAGTGTTCCCTGTCCTAGAGATACACAGGCGAGTGAGAAAGCCATCAAGATAAGCTCAACTTCAGCCACTATAGGATTACAATCATGTGGATGCCAGGAGTTCAAGCGAGCCCACACAACCACTGGATTATGAGCAAAGGAATTATTACTGTTTTAAGCTAATGTTGTGCCATGATTTGTTAAAGAACAACAACAACGAAATACACAGAATAGGAAGTGATATTTGATTAGGTTACTGAATGAATTCAGAAAGGAAGCTATTTGAGAGTCTGGAAAAAGTGTGTAAGCTGAGGGAAACATAAGTGCAAAGCATTTAGCATGCTGGCGGCACAGCAAGTGCTGTGTTGAAGAAGAGAGAGCTGAAGGGAGAGCCCAGATGCACATGCAGCAAGAGGCAGGGTGCAGCTCTACCTTGCAGGCTGTGGAGAGGAATTTGGATTGCATTGTGAGTTTGCCGGGAATCCGTAAAAGAGTTTGAGAAAAGAAGTAACACTCAGATTTATGTCTAATAAAATTTTTTCTGTTGCTGGTTAGAGAACTGACTACTGGGGAGTGGACAAGAAAGGACATAGACAAGAAATAGTGATTTGGCCTAGAGTAGTCACAGTGGAGGTAGTGAGAAGTAGCCAGATTTGGGATAGAGTTTAAAGGTAGTATCAACTGGGCTTGCTGTTAGCTTGCATGTGGGAAAGACACAGATAGACCAGTCATGCAGGATTTCCAGGTGTTTATTTGTTTTGTTTTTCTGAGTTACTGATAAATAGTGGTTCAGAGTGGGTGGGGATGGGTGCAGAAGTTGATAGGTTAGAATGCCTGTTAGTTTTTCAAGAAGAGATGTTGACTAACATTGAGACATTGGGTTCAGGGATGAGATCTGCACTCTAGATATAAATATGGTAGTTGTTGGAATGTAAGTATTTCATATCAGGAGAACAGCTTCAAGGGAGTGTGCTACAGTAAGGTAGAGGATTGAACCCACATTTAAAAGAAATGTTACAATATGTCTGTATGCTGATGGGCATGATTCAATGAGAAGGGAGAGCTTGGTAATGTGGAAGAGAAGGGGCAGAATTAAAGGACCTAAGTCCTCCATCAGGCTTGAGCACGTGCAGCCAGTTTATAGCTGAATGAGTTAAACTTCACAGAACCACGCCTCCCTTAGCATCATGGGCTTCCCTAGGGGGCCTGGTTGAGGCACAATTGCCATTTACTTGTTCATATTCTTCATTAGATAGTAAGTCCAGTGAAAGTGGGGACCTGGGTAATATGTCCAACATGGTACTGCAGCTCCTGACACTATGTCTGGTCCGTGTTGCAAACTCTAAAATATCTACTGTATTAAATGGATAAATAAACAACAGACTATTTGGCCAACAGTAGCTAATAAATCAGTGTCTGTTCATTTGTATAAAATGTGGAAATGATAAATACAGGTCAATCCAACTGAAGAGATGAAAAGCTGACATTTTGGGTATTTTCAATTTGTTGGGCCTAACTTTTTAATTTTTTTACTTAGAAAAATAATTTTTAATTGCCAGAGGGCATGCACACTCACCAGAAAGATACAGAGAGACAAAGAGGGAAAGTGACCACCTCCCCCCCACAATGAGACATGGTCGTGTTGTAGTCCCTTCTCTGTTTCTCCAAACTGTGAGGATTTTGGTCATGCACACAGATGCCCTGTGTATTTTTCAAGCCACTGGAGCTAAGACTCGAACTGCAAGGTTGGTTATGTGGGATCTGGTTCCCTAACCACCAGGGACTGGTAGGCCCCAGCCTTTTTTAAATTAATAAACGTTTAGATAGTTTTCCAGAATGTTGAGGTAAATTTAAATAAATTAAATAATAATTGCTATCATTGGGCTGGTCCCGTTGCCCATTGGTTAGAAAAGCTGAGTCCCATATTGTGAACTGCATGGTTTGACAAACACACTGTGCATGTGTGCATGAATGTCCCAAACCCTGACAGAATGGAGAAATGGAGAAGGAAGTGTGGCATGATCGTGCCCGACAGCGGGGTGCTTTCTCTTTCTCTGTCTCTCTGGGAGTTCATGTATTTCTGCCTAATTTTTTTAAAAAATTGCTAATGTTCTGAATGTTAGTTTGTGTCAGGAGCTCTTCTCTTAAGACTTTATATTCACTAGCTCACATAATTATTACATCAGCCCTATAAAATATCTATGACTATTATTATCATATTTTAAGGATGAGGAACTGAATTAGAGAGGGAGTAAGTAATTTTCCTCAGGTTACACAGTATAGTTACTTGGCTGCAGAGTTGAGATTCAAACTCAGGCATTTCTCTTCTGAGGCCACACCCCAGCCATTCTCAGTTCTTTAAATCTCATATAATAGCCCTTCTTAGCTATTTGAAAAGTAAAAAATAAATTAAATATGAAAATTATAACTACATTAAAACACACCACTTATAAAGTCAAAGGATGAATGACAATTTGGGTATAATACAATTCATACAAGGAATGAAAGACTCATTTATAAAGTAATCATAGAAATGTGTAAGAGAAAGACAAGAGATTCAATAGAAAAAAGGCCAAAGGATACAGACAGTTCTCTCTCTCTCTCTCTCTCTCTCTCTCTCTCACACACACACACACATTAAAATAACAAAAATTTTAAAAAGCCAACACATAAATATAAATCTCATATAATAGCCCTTCTTAGCTATTTGAAAAGTAAAAAATAAATTAAATATGAAAATTATAACTACATTAAAACACACCACTTATAAAGTCAAAGGATGAATGACAATTTGGGTATAATACAATTCATACAAGGAATGAAAGACTCATTTATAAAGTAATCATAGAAATGTGTAAGAGAAAGACAAGAGATTCAATAGAAAAAAGGCCAAAGGATACAGACAGTTCTCTCTCTCTCTCTCTCTCTCTCTCTCTCTCTCTCACACACACACACACATTAAAATAACAAAAATTTTAAAAAGCCAAGTCATAAATATAAATATACCCTTGAAATACATAACAAATGTGCAACCTGACCCAGTAAAATAAAAGCAAATGAAAACTATGCCAAGATACCATTTTTTTTTAACCCACAAGTTTGACAAATATAAAAAAGTTGGCCTATGGCTCCTGTTGGTAAGCCTGGGAAACAAGCTTTTCCGTATCTTACTGGTGAACATGCAATGTGATACAAATCCCACGGGGTCGTAGGGCAATAGCAAAGTCACAGAAGTAATTACTTTGTGACCCGGTTATATCACTGCTGGGAATGAATCCTCAAGTGCACCTTCCACTTACAAAATGATTTGTAAAGATATTCATCGCAAAGTTGTTTCTAGTACAAAGATTGGAAACAACCTAAACATATTCAACAAGAGGTTACTGCAACTGTCTATCGACACAATAGAAAATTAACCAGCTCTGTAGAGAATGATATTTATAGAAGAGGGTGTGTGCACTTGACAGAGAAGAGGAGAGAAAAAGAAAGAGAGAGAGAGAGAGAGAGAGAGAGAGAGAGAGAGAGAGAGAGAGAAGAGGGCATTATCTTAATGGGGCATGGTCATACCACAATCCTTTTTCTATGTCTCTTTTCCCTTAGAGTTTTGGACATGCACACACCGCACACATATTTTTCTAAGCTACCAGAGCCAGGATTCAAACCACAGCTGGCCATGTGGAATCCTGCTCCCACTATACAGAGCTTAACCTTCTCTACTACAAGGCCAGCTTTCCAGGATACATTAAAAAGGAAAAACCAAAAACAAAAATGAGATAGTATGTGTAATATGATGTTTTTTATAAACGAAAGGGAGAGAGTAAGATGATAGATGACTCCATGCTTTAAATCTCTTGGAGAAGTACTGGAAGGTTACACAAGAACTAATATATATGGTTCCCTATGGGGTATGGTAAGGTGGGAGGTGGGAGTGTTCTAAGTAACATGAAACAACACAAATCTCAGAAAATGTTATGAGTGGGGAAAGCAATACTTCTCAAGGTATAATCTTTGTTCTATCTTCTTTTTTATCTCTGCACCATGTAAATGTTTTGCATTTTACAAATTAAAGAGCAATTAAGTGATGGCTGCACGCATAGAGTAAGCACTTAACGTTTGCCTGACACAGTGCTAAGTGTACGTATAATTTCAGGTATTCTCATGGCAGATCCTGTTACTATCCCCACTTCGCAGGTGGAGAGTAGCTTTGGAGACGTTAAGGAATTTGCCTAGGACACACAACTAGTAAATCATGGTGCTAAATCAAGCCCCGACTGGCTACGACAGAAGCTGGGCTCTGAGTTGTTATTCTGCTTCCACAGTGATTTTTAACTTTTTTTTTCTTTCCCCACCTGAGAAACAGAAGAGATGATGTCCCTTTATGGCCTATTCTCATGGGCACACTTTTTCCCCCCCTTAAGTCTATCCATTTATCTCCTGAGTGAAAGAACAAGCAAGAAAGGCAGAAAGAGGGAGAGCAGGGTCTTGACTCTGTGATTCACCTCCAGCCCCAGTCGCACTCATCACTAGTGCACATACACAGTTGCACCCAGGGAGGCCTCTGGACGTGAACCCAGAACACCCCCATGTGGGTCAGCCTCAAAGGGTATTGTGTTTTTCCATTGTTCCATTGTCAGACTGTCAACAGACTCTTCTTTGTGAAAAAATGATAGGAATCCTCAGTAGTGGTCAGACAGTGGTACGGCAGTAAAATGCAGCTCTCTGCAAGGTGGACCCTTATAGGAAGGTTCTGGGTTCACATCCAGAGACCTCCTTGAGGACAATGGGTACATGAAAGCCCATGATTTTGGACTGGCTGGGGCTGAGAGTGGATCTCATTATCAAGACTCTGTTGGGGGGGGTGCTATTTCTCTGTCACTGCCTCTCTGTCTCTGTTTCTCTCACTCATGGAAAAACACATAAGTAAACTTAACAATAGCAACAAAATCCCTAACAGTTTACCAGTAGCAATCACTCACTGTTGCTATGGCATAGGATGAAATATCTGCAGTCATGTGATACCTCACAAGAGGGGTACCTGTAACTCCAAACCTTCCTCTCCTACACAAGAAAGCTTAGTCAGTAACAGCAAAGATTTTATTTGCAAACATACCTGACATTTATATTGTTCTTCCCATGAGCCAGGCACAGATGTTCTAAGTGCTTTACATGTATAATAATTTGATGTTCACAAAAAGCCCTCGTTAGAAGTTATCACTGCTTTGGGCTGAATTGTGTCCCCTTTCCCCTGAGTAAGATATGTTTAAGCCCTAAACCCAAGTACCTCAGAAGTTTACTTTATTTGGAAAAAGAATCTTTACAGAGATAATAGAGGTAAAATAAAATCTTCAACGTAGCCCCTAATCAACATGACTGTTCTCTTTATAAATGACGACTTTTCATAAAGACATACACAGAGGGAAGATGATGAGAGGATGGCATTGTGATGACAGAGGCAGAGATTGGAAAGATAGAGTTGCAAGCCACGGAATGCCCAGTTTTGCTGACTACCCCCAGGAACCAGAAAGGATCCTATCTAGAGTCTCAGATGGAGCATAACTCTGCTACATCTTGATTTCAGATTTCTAGCCTCCAGAACTGTGAGATGACAAATCGGTAAGTAATAGCATCTTAACCTGAGCTTGGGAAGTCTAAGTCCAGAGAAGAGCTCCATCCTGCTTGAATTTATATTTTTACAAATCTGCAAATTTTATTTCTTTAGCTACTAGTCAAACGCATTGTCTGACTTTAAGACTGAAGCCTGTGAACACTCTGTTTTGACCTTAACTCTCTATCAGAGGGCAGAACACAGTGTTCGGGGCAGAGAAACCCTTACAAACGCACAGGGTATGGCGACCGGAGTGCGGGCAGCTGGACCAGGCCCAGCAGTGCAGACCCAGGAGCTGGGGCACAGGCCCAGGGGGCTTTCTGGGCCTCTCTGAACAGCTGAGTGCCTTCAGGATCCAGGAGGTAGAAACTTCAAAACAGTTGAAGCCTTCCCCACGGCCTCTCATTATTGATCAGCAGGAGCCACAGTCCAGGAATGTGGGTTGTTTAAATTATGTTTTTATAACTTAAGAAAGGGTCAGGTTAAGCACAAGAGGGTTAAAGCGACTTTCAGTAACTGCCTTTCCAAACCTCCTTTGTACCCCAATGCCTAGTAAATGACAATATTTTCAGAATGGCACAGTGATTTATAGATAACATGGGAAGAGGAAGTATGGGATGAAGACTAGTCTGGCCCAGCACATGCCCCTGGGCCTCCTGGAAGATGCAGCCTTGCAAACAAACCACCTGGCAAAGGGAGCCCTGGCTAATTGATGGCCTCCACTGCAGCCTAGAGGCAATGAAGATGTGCTTGAGACGGGCTTCAGCGCCCAGAAGGCCATCTGGTTAAACCAAGAGGCAAATGACTGAAGGGAGATTGAATGCAGGTTATGGTTATGCTGGAGCAGAGGAATGGTGCTTGGGCAGAAGTTCCCCCAGCTCTCCTGCTGTAGTTAGGAATATCTCTGTCCTGCTACCAGACAGAGTCACACTGTAGTGGGTCATCCAGATTAGAGTCTTCTCCCAGTCGCCTGGAGGGAAGGAAGCATACCTCATCTGACTCCTAACCTCCAGCATTTCCTTTTTCTTTCTTTTTTTTTTTTTTAGAGGTTTTTGCTATAGGGTGCATGCGTTCGCCAGACAGACAGAGAGAGACAGAGAGACAGAAAGCGAGAAATCACCCCCCAAGGGGGATGGCCATGCCGCAATCCCTTCTCCTCCATTCTCCTCTCAGGATCTTGGGCATGCACACACACGCACCTGGCATGAGTTTAAGCCACTGGGTCTGGGATGTGAACCGTGGTGGACTACATGAGAGTCCAGCGACATAGCCATTATGCTAACTGCTGGTCCCCCTAACCTCCAGCATTTCTGAATGCAGTGCAAATGTTCAGGAAGAGCCTATTGTCTGCCTGAGTTATTTCCTGGATGGAGTTGGGATGCATGGATGGGCTTTGAAGTCCCAGTTAGGATCACAGGAAGAGGAGAAAACACACCTTTGCTAGAATCATGACTGACGGGTCCACGCCACAGTGATTCTTCTTGAATGTAAGAAATAATCCCAAGACAAAATATGTGCCACTAACCACAACTTGGACATCAAGGAGAGAAGCAAATGATTAAACTCTGCCTACAGTGCTGACAAAAGGGCCATGGAGCTGATCATTAAAAAATGTCAGATAGTGAAGTTGAGGCAAGACAAGATTGGTTTCCTTAATTTTAAATTTATTTTATTATTTTATTTATTTATTTAGTGAGATTTTGCTATTGGGTGCATGCGCTCACTGGACAGACAGAGACAGAAAGTGAGAATGCCCCCCGCCCCAGGGTAGATGGCCTCATTGCAATCCCTTTTCCTCTATTCTCCAAGCCCCCTGGTCAGGGACTCAAACCCTGGTCAGGTACATGGGAATCCAGCAATGTAACCATTACATCATCTGCTGATCCCACCTCTTAATTTAAATTCTGTGACTTTATGTATCACATGTGGATTAACATTTTTACCTACTTTACTGCTAGACAGTAGACCTTGAAATGACAAATCCTACCGTGAAAGTCCAGAGACAAAGGGAAGCATGATGGACTCACCTGGGCGTGGACTCCGCTGTCAGGACACTGATTTCTAGAATGCACAGTACAAAGGCAAAGCTCTGGGTGGCTGACATGCTCATCTCCCTGGGCAGTTCTGAGTCGTGTGACTGCACTTTGTGTAAAGCATTTATCTGCAGAGCCAGAGAATGGGGAACAATTATTATTTGCACTTGGAGTTTTTGTCAATTTGGATTGCCTGAGTTCCAAAGTTCAACCAAAGGAGAGCCATTTTCTTGGCTTCCTGTTTTCTTGTATTGACAAGTATGTTTGAGTCATGAGCCTGTGAATGTTAAAGTGACTAAGATGAGCAGAAATGCTATAGAGAAACAAAAACACCCTCCCCTTCACTCTCCACCCCCCCCACCCATAAAAGCAGTTCATATCTTGGGAAACTCTGAGAGGGAGGATGAAGGCATGTGAAATTTTGAGTAAAAGACCTGTAGATGATTCTCAAAAAGGCATAAACTCAAAATTTGTAAAAAAAACAATTTTTTAAATAAAAAAGAAAAAGAAAAGAAAAAGAAAACCCACCAAAAAACCTGCTTATTAAAAAGAAGGCCACAGACATACACATATTATTCAAAAAGGTCATAGAAAATGCATATAATGAAAATACTATGCATAAATTTCAAATGTTGTTGTGCCAGTATAAACTCATATTCTAACTCTCTTTTTCCATGTATATTTTGAAGTCCCCTTGTCAATATTTCAACTATTTTTCCAATCTAAAAATGGCCTATGTGGGCTATTTTGAAATCATGGGTAAAGTAATGTGTAACATGCATTTATGAGCCTAGCTTTTTTTTTTTTTTAATAGGCCTAGTAGATCATTTTGAGGATATAAACTCTCTAAGACATTAACTATGTCCTCCAATCTGATATGGTTTCCTTATCACAGAATTACACAGGCCAGCAAGACAGGTTTTAAGATTTAAAAACCTTTGCTCCTGTCTTTGTAAAAGAATGTTTTCCACATATTTTCATGTTCTCCAGGACAGGTGGATAAGGAAGTTTGGAAGTGTTGGAAAATATGGGTATTAGAGTTGTTCTTAAAACACTGGTTCTTATAGAATGACCTGGAACTTTTGAAAACACATTGACACCTGCCTACTGCCCATCCAATTTTAATGTGATTGCTCTGAGATGAGGCCCACTGTCAATTCATTCTAATGTGGGGCCAGGGTTGAGACTGGGAATGACAACCACCTTGAAAAGAAAGACGTAAGATGGAATTTTGTAGACAATGTGTCCTCGAATTGCAACAATTCTGACAGTTTTTATGGAGATTTTATTATAAGTATTTATTAATTACAAACAGGCAAATTTCAAGCATTAGCAGATACAAAAGAAAGGAAGGTAGGGAGAATGGCAGAATGTACAACTAGTTTTTCCAGTCCTTATCTTTCCTACTGATGGTCCTAACCTGAAGTGTCTACTCTCACCACCTTTCTTGGTGCCTCTTTTTTTATACAGAGGGCTGTCCTCTGTTCCTGAGCTTGCTGATCAGCACAGAGGCCAAGCCAAACTGCCAAGACATAAGGTGATGGGAATGGGTACAGTGTGTTACGAAACAAGCAGTAACTTTGTCAATGAATGAGCCTATGGCCTATGGATACTAGCTGTGTCTTAGCTAATGGCAGACATGCTGCACCGGGATACAGTATGACCCTATCAAATACGACTTAACTGTGCTAAGGACTTGTGTCTGGCCTCTCTGGACCCTGACAGCATACCAAGGGAATGAAGCACTTGAAGGTAGACAAGACAGGATGATGTTTATGCTAATCAGAGTGATGCTAATTGATTTAACTTTGTGATAATTAGATTTGATAAGAAGGTGTGACTGGAGATTGAAAAGTCACCATTGTCCTTGGAGACTAACTCACTCAGGAAGAGGGTTAAGAGAAAGGAGAGATTTCTTTGTTGACTGGTTTCAATAGGAGACTATTCTGAACTGTTGAGTTTTATTTATTTTATTGTCATGGTTCGAGAAAACGATAATGTAACAAAGTAATGGGAATAGTAAAGTATTAATAATAATATGCTATTTATATATTAACAATGTAATATAATTTACATTTTTATAGTAATTTTAACTCTTCCTTGTCTTAACTTCTATCATGTATTGGTATCACTGAATGGGGAGAACTTGGAGGTCACCCTCAGTTGCAGCGTTTATGTATGTAGCATTGTATCTTGCACATTTGTGAATTACACATTAATAGATGAATGAATGGAAACAGATGGGGAAAATGATGTCCAGGGAGGGGAAACCGGACAGAGGAAGCATCCTAGCCCAGTGCTCTTCACTGTTGGTTCTGTGCCATTTTCATTGCAGCACTTTCAAATGCATTCTTTTGTAATGAAGGAGAGAAGAAAGAATTTCTCTCTTGAATGATCCTGAAGCTGTTTGTGAAGTCCAACAGAAGAGATATAAGTCTGGATATCCCTTCACAGCAATAAAAATTCATGTGGCTCAGATCCCTTTATAATCACATGGAACTATTTAGGCCCCACTTGATTGCATTACAGCTTCCATTTTAAAGGACGATCTGGCACAATTCCCTTCTCTTTTGAAGTTCACAATATCTGCTTCTGGCACCTCCTACCCTTCTTTTCACCAATGCCCTTGATTGCTTTTGTATCTCCCTCTCTACTCAAATGCCAGTTTTTATGCTAGTTATTTCAGTAGTCCCATGGGCTCTATTCTGCTCCACTCTTTGATTTCTGTCAGCTCTACTAATATATATTTTTTCATTGCTAGAAGGTGCATTCACTCATTAGAGAGAGGCAGAGAGGAAAAAGTGTCTCCCACCCCATGGAGTCATGGTCATGCTGAAATCCCTTCTTCTTCATTTCTTCATTCTGTCAGGATTTGAGGCACATGTATACATGGGCCCATGGTATTTTCAAGCTTCCAGGGCTAGCATTCAAATCACATTGGCCATATGGGAGCCAGCTCCCTTAACAACTAGGTAATTAACAGACTGGCTCAGTTCTATTAACATTTATATTAATTCTGTTCAATTTCCTGCTGTACACAGGATTATGCCAACACCCAGAATGGCTTTACCTTTGAAATGTTTACAGGGACCAGCAGATGGTATAATGGTTATGGTGCTGGTCTCCTATGTAGTAGACTATGGTTTGAGTCCTGGACCCAGTGGCTTCTACTCACATCAGGTGCGTATGTATGTGTGCCCAAAATCCTGAGAGGATAATGGAGGAGAAGGGATTGCTGTGTGGCCATCCCCCATGGGGGGTGATTTCTTGCTTTTTGTCTCTCGGTGTCTCTCCATCTCCCCAGTGAGCTTATGTGTCCTATACCAAAAATCTCTCTCTCTCTCTCAAAAAAAAAAAAAATAGAAATGTTTATATACTACTCTCTGACCAGTTCCCAATTCTTCAAGCTACCTCATTCATACTACCAATATTACTTTTCTTTGACTCCATTGAGACATCCAGCTCTTTGATTTATTTTTTATCATCCTCCGGATTAACACCCTGTTCTTAGACTTTCTTTCACACTATTGTCTGTGGTTTGAATGTGTTCCCCATAAATTTTTGTGCTGGAAATTTGATTGTATTATAAAGGCATTAACAGGAACTTAATTGGATTATGATGTTAAAAAGTAGGACCTTTGGGAAGAGATTAGGCATCAGGGTGGAGTCCTCATGGTTGAGTTCTGGTGGGTTTATAGGGAGTGGGAATGAGACAGTGATGTGCTCTGTTATGCACTTGTTCTGCCTTGTCCTCTGCCACATCATCTGCCAGCGAGAAGACCATCACCAGATGTGATCTCCGACCTTCAACCTCTAAGCCATGAACGGAATAAACCTCTAGTCTCTTAAATTATTCAGGCTCAGATATCTTCCATTATTAGTAATGGAATGGACCAGAACAGGGCTGGTCAATAATTGTAGGTGGTTTAAGTCAAGCACTTAATCCTGTTTCTGGTCCTGCATCATCTCTCTCACTTTTGACTTCTTTTGTGGTTTTCCCTGTCTTGGGTTTCTGTGTTTACTATTTATGGGCTACAGAAGTCCCCCCTGTTCTGTGTTCATCTGGTTAGTTTCTAACCTAACAATTCAAGGGTTTGTGTTTGTCAAACCAAAAAACTAAGAAAAAAGCCAGCAGAAGGTATGGTGGTTAAGGTGCTAGACTCCCACACGGCCAACTGCAGTTTGAGTCTTGGACCCTGCGGCTTGAAACTTACAATAGGTAAATACATAAATGTAAACAAAACAAAACAAACAAAAAACATAAAAAACTATTTTTTTAAGAATTATTTATTTATTCATTCATTTTATTTTAATTTGACCAGAGAGAGACACAGATAGAGAGAGAGAAAGAGGGAAAGTCCCAGGTCTGGGACTTGAACCACGGTCTGCCATGTGGGAATGCCCAGCATCCCAACTACCACACCACCTGCTGGTCCCATAAAAGCTATTAATAGACTTTCTAAACCTTAAGGAATTTAGAAAGAAAATTTAAAAAGCACTGTGCAAAAACAACTATGTGTTCATCAATGCATAGTTTCAATCCAGTTTGTTAAGCGTATGACACTGGTGAATGTTAGATTTTGATAAAATTGTAAAACAGTATTACTGTCATAAAATGTGCGTGTGTGCATGTGTGTGTGCGTGTGTGTGTAATGTCTTCTCCATTGACCGTGTTAACACACGCCTAGTCTGATTTTGAGCAGATGCAAGATGGGTTTTGATTTGTAATGCCGAAGAAGTTGAGAGAACATAATTCACAAACTGTCTTTTGTTGTTTGCAGTCTGAGATGTACATCACAAATGCTTAAACATGCTGATGGGGAACGCCTGAATTAGCATGGACTGCACGTGAGGTTAAATTGGTATGCTGCATTTTATTTTGTAATTTTTAAAAAACTTTGCTAGGGGACACACGTGCTCACTAGAGAGAAAGAGAAAAAGAAAGGAAACATGAGAAAGTACCTGCCAGGGGATAACCATGCCACAATCCCTTCTCTTCCTTTATCCTCCTGGAATTTGGGGAATAAACACACACACACTAAGTGTGTTTTTCAAGCTGCTGTGTCTGGGACCCTCAAACCATGCAGTCAGCCAAATAAGATCCAGCTACCTTAACTACCATGTCACCGACTGGCCTGTATGCTGCATTTATAACTGTTGGAAACACAGTTCATTCTGAAGATGACTTTGGAAAAGCCAGATGGGCCTAATTAAATCAATTTGCCTAATTAAAACTAGTTGAAAACATTCTAACTCCATTTTTGTAGTATATGAAGTCTAAGAGAAATATTTGGGAAGAGAAGAAAATCCTGACTATAAAATATGCGTAAAGACAGTAGGTCTGTTGTTATAGGCAGTGAGTGATTAAGTGGTTAGCTCGAGGTTAAGTGCAAGGACACAGGACCTGCATTGGGATTTCATTCAAGCCACTTACCGGATATGTGACCTTGGGCAGTTACTTATGCTCTTTGTGTCTAACTCTTAGTGCCATTTGATAAAATGTAGGTAGCAGTATTATCCCACCTAAGAGATTAGATTAAAAAAATGAAATAGTTAATTGTAAAAGTATCTCACATGGTAAATGCTGGGTAGATGGTTGCTGTCATTATTTAGTGATTGTTGTAGACTGTCCTTGAAGCCACCATTTTTGTCAAATCTGGCTACGTTCTCCTTACAATAAAGTAAAATGCAGAACTGTAAAACTTAAACAAAAAAGCAGCTCAAGAGTTTTACTGTCTTCTCCCCAATATGTTTACAACTGAAATGACACTTTTTTAAAGTTCGGATTGTGTTTATGCTAACGTTTAAAATGTAAATTCATTTATTTATTTATTTTTTAATTTCCAGAGGGCACATGTGCTTGCCAAAGAGAGACAGAGAATGAAGAGCGACTGAAAGCAACCCTCAAAGGGGTGCGGTCATGTCACAGTCCTTCTTGCTCCATTTTCTCCATCCCATAGGACCTGGGGCACTCACACACATGCATCCCTTGTATTTTTCAAGCCTCCTGGACTGGGATTCAAACTGTGTTGGTCCTGTGGAATACTGCTCCCCCTGCACAGCCCTTAACTGTTATGCTATAGGGCCAGCCCAATTTATGTTAACGTTAAAGTCTCCTATGCAGTGACTTTGGTTCTCAGGCCCCCTTTAAATTTTATTAGTGCTGATGAAACACAGAAACCAGTCCTCCGCATTCACTAGCTTCCACCTTTAGTCAAGGTGCTTCACTATCAGATTTGTTACCTACTCTGTCCTTGATAACATTTCTTTCCTCTTCTGAGGGTGCTATGGAAGCAGAGAGTGCTGTGATCTATATTTGGGGGTAGCCTGACCTTGGGTTAAATTGTCACACAGGCATGTGGGAAATAGGCAATCTACCACCCATTTCCAATGTCCTCTCATAGAGCTGGCTTCACAGGCACGAGACAGCACAGTGCTCAGCATCCAGGGGAACACACCCTTGGTTTAATACTCTGCTGTTGCCATTTTGAAATTCTTAATAATTTTAGGTTTGAACTTTTGTTTTGGAAGTCAAGTCTGATGGGAAATGGACTGGACACATGAGTAGAGGAGATATGAACAGTGTCTTCCTGCTTCCCTACCACTCCACTCATGCATAGTGCTTGCATTGACCACGAGTACAGAAATCAGGTGGCGGCATACCTTGAAGTGAATGTAAGCATGAGGTAAGTGTGTTATGTTTACAACTGAGTAGGTGGGCAGGGGCTGGAGGGTGGATGCTGACAGTCCCCAGATGCCACACGTTCAGTTTGGACCAGATCTGGCTTTCAACACAGAAACAAGATTAACAAGAAACACTGTCATATCTTTCTTACTAGTGTTATTTTCTTGCTTTAGAGAACCAGTTATGTTAGAAATAATAAAATAAAAGGAAAGAGAAAGATAGGGTAATTCATGGTTCCTTTTTTAGTCCTTCTTTACCCATCAGTAAGTTAAAGGTGTGGAGTATTGGTAGAATATACATGAATCAAGGAGTGAAATAAAAGCAGTTAATGTTGTATAGTGCTTCCATGGTTCTAGTAAAAATGAAATATATATGCAAATACATATGTATATACATAATATGAAGTACAGGTTGTATAATTTCGATGATGCCACATATGAATAAAAGGTTATGAGGTTAAAATTAATGCTAATATTTAAATTTTCAATTTTTATTTACTTAAGATAACACTAAATAGCAAATAAAATGCTCTATGCCAGGTCAAGAGAAACTGTAGAAGGAAGAAAAAAGCTTTATACTTTAGTGCCTTTAATGGCACTTTTTCTTGCTCCTTGGAAAATGTCCCACACTTTTATTTTGGCCTAAGCCCCGCAAATTATGTACCTAGCCCTTTCTCTTCCTTATCTATCTTCATTATAGAGGATGTTAAAGTTAAAAAACTTAATTTTCCAGCTTCCCTTGCAAATAGTAGTGGTCATGTGACCAAATTCTGGCCAATGAGACATAGATGAAGTCTACTGGGAATCTTTAGTGAAAATTGATATGTTTGGTCCGAGGAGCAGACACTAGTTGTGCTGGTAGCACCCTTTCTGCTCACCCGGAACATTAATATCATAATGGCTATACAACCATTTTGTGACCATTAGGCAGTAAAAATGAGACTAAAAAACCAACAAAGTGAAAAACTGAGTCTATCTCTGTTTCTGAAGTCCTTGTTGAGCTGGTAAGCCAACACCAGCAACCATCAGCCTAGAAGTTTTGTGTGAGGAAAATAAATTCCTACTATTGTAGACTATATATTTGTGTCTTCCCCAGATTTATACATTGAGATCCTAACTCCAATGGGATGGCATTGAGGAGGTGGAGCCTCTGAGGTAATTAGGTTCAAATGAAGTTATTAGTGTAGAGTGCCCATGATGGCATTAGTGCCTTATAAGAAAAATAAATAAATAAATAAATAAATAAATAAATAAATAAATACAAGACAAGAGCTTGCTCTCTTCACCATGTGAGGATCCAAGTAGGAAGATGACTGTCTGAGAACAAGAAAGACGGCCTTCACTTGACACACCATCTATAGGTACCTTGATCTTGGACTTCCCAGCTTCCATAATTGTAAGAAATAAATTGTCGTTGTTTGAACCACCTGGACTATGGTCTTCTTGCTGCTGTAGCCTGATGTATGAGTTTTACTAAGTTTAACTGCTTTGAGTCTTCTCATTACTACTTCTCAGTTCATTCCTAATGAACATTTGGAGTGGGAACTTCCTGCTTGTGCCTAGAGAGCTTTCTTCAAAAGAACTCTCCAGCTTCTAGCTCTATAATTTCCTACTGAAGTAGGCCAGCTTGAGTTTTAGCAGGACTGCAAATATTTTGAAATTAATAAAGGCCTCTAACAAGAACAATCTCACCAAGTGCTGAGTCACGGGTAGTTCTGTTTGAGAAATGGTCAGATAAAAAACCAGAAATGGATATTTGAAGTCAAGCAGGAATTGGGAGGATTACTCAGGGGAAAGCAATCAACTCTGATTATAGTGAGGAATGATTTGCATGTGTTTGCATCTGACATCTATACATACTGCGAACATGTTGCACTTTTTGAGATCATTTGGTTGTGCTTACTGTCTCTCTGTAACCTGTTGCAAAAATTAACTTCTCCAGTCTCTGCCTCTCGTTTCATTGACTGCCAGAAGAAGCAACCAGACTTAATTTGCTAGTTAGCAGTTGGTGGTGCAGCAGGATGATGGATGGGAAATACCACTGGAAACTTCCTGTAGCTGCCGAAACTAATTTAGTTCTGCAGACTTCCCAAATAGGACTTCCCAGATACTTACTGTCAAGATCAGCTACTGGCATTAGCTGGAGTAACTACAGAAGTTGGGAGTAGACGTGCTCACTTTGGGGTAAGTGAAACTGGATTGTAAACCTTTTCTTGTTTGGGTTCTATTTGAGAGAAGGAACCATTTGGATACCATGGGTAGAGAAATTATAATAGAATCATGTGAATTTCAGGTGCACTTCTGTAAACTATGGAGTTTTGTATTTGGTAATGTCAATGTTGTAATTTGTGTCTTGCGTGGGTAATAAAGTTTGGAAGTTTGAGAGAAGGAACCATTTGGGCACCTGTGGTAAGGGAACACTAGACTCATTTGAATTTGAAATGTAGTTTCATAACGTGTGACTTTTTGTAGTTGTTGAGTGGTTGATGCTCGAGGAGATATACTTTGGGAACTGAGCTCGAATTTGCTTTCTGGAAAGTTCTACAGATGATGCATGCTAGACCCTTCTTGCCTGTGTCTGCCATTTGGGCTACTAGGGAGCCAACAAATGGGTCATTTGTTTCACAGGCACTATTCTCCACTGTTTGGGTTCCTGAGAACTAATTTAAATATTTGCAGTTTGTTTTAGGGAAGGATAGTTGCCTGTTTGGGCAGGAGACATTTGTTTGTCCACCTGAAGTACTGTTTGAAGGAGGAAACTAGAGATAAAGTTTGAAGGACACCAGGTTTGTTTGTGACAGATTAATAAGGGGTAAACCTCTTTAGCTCCATCTCAAAGTCCCTTGTGATGAATATTAGTGGTCAAGTCTATATGTGGTTACTCTTGTGGTCAATTTATTCTGGTATCTTGGTTTCCATGGATAGCTGAGGCATATAGTTTTAAAGATAAATTAGGCCATTGTAAATTGAATGTTTATAAGTAAACTTCTCAGATAATTTGAGAGCTTAAAGTTATGAGAAATTGAATAATGGATATTCATAAAATGTTTGAGTTTTTTTTTTTTTTTTTTTTTTTTTTTTTTTTTTAAGAAATAGTTTTGTGATAGAGCATGTCTGTGTGCCTGAGAAACAGAGAGACAGAAAGCAAGAAGTCACTCCTCGGAGTGATAGCCATATCGCAATCCCTTCTCTTCCATTCTCCTCTCAGGATCTTGGGCATGCACACACACACACACCCAGTATGAGTTTTAAGCCCTCTGGTCTAGGACTTGAACCACGGTTGATTACATGGGAGTATAGCAACATAATCATTACACCATCTGCTGGTCCCATGTTTGAATAATTTTTTAAGTAACCTAAAATATTTTGATTAATATAAAGTGTAAAGTTTTCCACCTTTTTTTATTTCAAATCTTGTAGAGACAAAAGACATTAGGTCAGCTAATAATATTGACAAATATGTCAAGAAAATAGTTTATAAAATATGTCAAGAAAGAAAATAGTTTTTAAAATTGCAAGATACATAGTCATAAGCTGATGGCATATGACAATTAAATACTGCTTTCTTCCTGAGAATTAGGTTACTAATAGTTAAAATTCTGGCTGTCATATACATACAACAATAGGGAAAACTAAGGTTTGCTTTTGATAAGATGAATAATAAGCAAATCATAAAAATATATTTTATTGAAAAAAGGTCATTTTTGTCTAAATTAGGTTACTTAAAGTCATTTATAGAAGCAAATTTATAAAGGAAAACACAAGGTAGAAAGAAACAAGACTAAGTAGATAAAAGATGTGGAAAGAAAGCTATAAGGGTAAATATTTTATTAAAGAATAATATAAACTTTTTGTATAGGAAGAAATTTTGTGTGGTAAACTTAAGTGCTAAAATAAAATAGTTGGACTATTTCAGAATGGAAAGAAGAAAAGAAGGGACAAACTGAAAGCCTAAAGCATGTTGCCTAAGACTTGAGTGATATTCAAAACGCTTTGAGGACGTGTAACAAAGATTGATAAGGATAGTTGTATGGAAGATATTTTGTATATGACAAGTTGGCTAGAACTTTTAACAGAGGATTTTTTTTTAACTTTTTCCTAAAAGTTAAACAAGAAGTTAGTTTTTCCCTATACTAAAAATTTTTTTTAACAAATTGATCTTCTCTTAATAAAAGGCAATCATACTGCAAAAGGTTTTTCCCTTGATTTTGGTAACTAGCCTAAGAAACAAATTTGTGTGCTTCATCTGTATAAAAGTTATGCTGTGGCCAGCTGGTGGCAAGGTGGCTAAGGTGCTGAAATTCACATGGCCAACTGTGTTTCAAGTCCCAAATCCGATGACTTGAAACTCACACTGGGTGTGTGTGCAGACATGCTCAAAATCCCAAGAGGAGAATGTAGGAGAAGGGATTGCAGAAGAAAATTCTTCTTGGGGGGGGATTTTTCACTTTCCCTCTCACTGTCTTTCTCTGTTTCTCCAGCAAGTACATGTGCCCTATGACGAAATTCTTCAAAAAAGAAGTAATGCTAAGTTTCCTTTAAGGTTGTATTTACATAAATGTTATTGGTATATGTATTCTTAAGATTGTGTAAAAGTTTTCAAGTTCTGGGGCTGGCAGATGGTATGGTGACTAAGACATTGGGCTCCCACATGGCTGACTACAGTTCAAAACCTGGACCTGGTGTCTTGCTTTCTCATATTCCCTTTCTCTCTCTCTGTCTCTCTCTGGTCAAATTATAAAATATAAAAGAAAAAAGAATTTAAAAAATGTTTAACGTTCTGGAACCATTGATGTGATGCCATCAGTTAAATTCTTGTTATTTCTATTAATATGGTGTATTATGTTTATGGTTTTGTATATGTTGAACCACCTTTACATCCCTTTGATAAGGCCTACCTGGTCATGGTGTACAATATTTTTTATGTATCGTTGGATATAGTTTGTAAGTATCTTGTTGAGAATTTTTATACCTATATTCACCGGAGATATTGGTCTATAGTTTTTTTCTTATGTCCTTGTCTGTTTTGGGGATGAGGGTGACGGAGGCTTCATAAAGTGAATTTGAAGAACTAGCAAATGAAATAATGGTTACATCATTGGACTCCCATGCAGTTCAAGTCCCAGACCTGGTGGCTTAAAACTCTTGCCAGGTGCATGTGGGTGCATGTCCAAGATTGCAAGAGAAGAATGGAGGAGAAGGGATTGTAGCATGGCCATCCCCCTTGGGGTGGTGGTGGTGGTGATTTTTCACTTTCTCTTGAGAGCACTTGTACTCTATAGCAAAATCTTTTCTCTTAAAAAAATGAATTTGGGAGAATTTCTTCCTTTTGGATCTTTAGAAAGAGTTTAAATACAATGGGGTGGGGGTTAGTGTTTGTTTGTTTGATTGTTTTTTGAGAGGTTTTTGCTATAGGGAGTGTGTGCTCACCAGAGACAGAAATGAGAAAGCATCCCCTAGAAAGGATGGCCACACCACAATCCCTTTTCATTATCCTCTCAGGACTTTGGGCACACATGAACACATGCCCAGTGTGAGTTTTAAGCCACCAGATCCAGGACTCAAACCATGGTCGACTATGTGGGAGTCCAGCAACATAACCATCATGCCACCTGCTGGCCTCAAGCCATTCTCTCAAAGTTTTATAGAATTCAGATGGAGGTTCCTCAAAGACCTACAAATAGAATTACTATACATTCCAGCAATTCTACTCCTTTGTATCTACCCACAGGATAGGAAAATGCTCAGTCAGAAAACACTTGCACATCCATGTTTATTGTAGCATTATTCATAATTGCTAAGACATAGAACCAACCCAAATGCCCATGAACAGATAAATGGATTGAAAAAGTGTAGAATATATATACTACAGAATACTACTCAGCCATAAGAAATGAGACCCTTGCATTTGTTGGGAAGTGGACAAATATGGAAGATTTATTGCTAGGTGAAGCAAGCCAGACTATGAAAGAGAGGCATTGTATGTCTTCACTCAATATAGACCAAATGTTAACACTCTTTGGCAGAAAATGATAGACTGAAAGGTATAAAAGCATGGAGATCAATGGTGATACTGGAGACAGTGTGGGAGGAGGGTAGGAAATGGGGAGGGTAAGAGGGAGAGCATCAAGGGGAAGAAGAGGGGAGCAAAACATTTAAGGGACCCATGGAAAGAAATCTGTTGATTATAATGTGTATGGTGGTGGCTTTGACTGAACCAATATACAGTGTATTCATGATAGGAAGATTCATTTGATATACTGTAATGATATACAGTGATTGAATGTAAAATGTATATATTAAGTAATGTTTAAAAATTTGGTTGACATTGAATGCTGCATGGAATGGAAATAGATGAATTTTTGTCAACTGCATCGTTATTGTAATGAACTGCCATCAACTTGGCCATATTAATTATAGTTATTTTTAAGTTTTTGTTATCTATAGTTCTAATGATTCCCACGGAAAAGGCTTGAACAAATACTCTTAAATATAGGTTCTGAACAAGTTTAAGAGCCACTCCATAAGACTCCCTTGTTGCTCACATGTAGCCAAAAAAAAAAAATATATGGGGGGAGGGTTTATACTGACTTTTAGGTCATTCCTCTTCAGCATGGGACAACTAGACTAACAACAAGGACAAGTTGATCCTAGCACAATTGAAACCAGAAGATAAATGATCAATGATGCTTATAGAGGGAGATCTTGATCAAGAGGGGGGAAATGTGAAAGTTTACAGAATCAAAATAGTCATTTGTGTTAACCTTGACTAAAGGGTGAGCTGGGAAGGCTGTGGAGGAGGTTTTTTTCTCATGCTGGTATGCCTGATAATGAGAATTGTTATTTAGAGAACTCTGCCAGTGACAAATCTTGGTAAGCCATGTTTGAAACTTACGATCATCTGAGCTGTACCCTGGTAGTCTTTGCCTCAGTTTCCTGAGAATTGCTGAATGTTAAGAAGCCCCAGATACAATTAACAGTGAGGAAATTAAGTCACAGATTCATCACATCAGAGTAAAATTATGCCCACCTAAGCTGGAGGCTAGTGAACACCAAGACATCTGGAAAGCCGAGCCTATACAAGACCTTTGGCTTGTAATCCTGGGCTGGCTTGCAAAAGCAATGCTTTAGTTAAGATTTTTCAGTCAATAACTTCTTCTCCAATTCTACTGAGACTGAGCACTGGATAGGTACTATGAAACTTTTCACTAGAACCCAAAGATAACTTACTGGGGGGCATATCTGATAGGAATGAGTATTTCTCTGGCTATACTCTGTTACATGGGTAGGGAGTTGCAGCCCACCAACATATGTCACGAAATTATCTAAGACTCTGTTAATCATGACTAATAAAATTGTCAAATCTATAATTTTCAGTTGTCTTTAGATTATTTAGTAAAGATAGCACTAGATAATAGCTTGGCATTAGGTTACATTTTAGCCGAAAAAGATATTTATATGGCAATTAATACTTCCTGTTATTATATAAACACAGACTGTCAAGTAGGTACAAATGTTGAGAAATTAGACAACAGGCAACTTGACTTTAAACCACTTACTCATATCTCATTGCTAAGGAAGGCTATTGATTGATTTTCTAACTTATTTTCCTTGCTCCCAAGTGGACTAAGAAATTTATAGGAATGGGAAAATTATTAATTACTGGATGGTTGACATTACTACTTAGATATTTGGTGTTCAAAGGAGGCTTGTACTGTTTTCAGAATATACCAAAGCTCATGACCTGATCTTTCCTTAAGGCTATAAGTAATCGGGAAGAGGCCTTTCCATTTTTTTCATAATAAAGTACAACCACTATAAAAATCATGGGTGCATTTGACAGTGGGGATTGAAGCAGGTCAGTCTGAAGTTTAGCAGGACTGTAGCCATTTTGAAATTAAGGCCTTTAATGAGAACAATCTGACCAAGAGTGAAGTCATAGGGAGATCTGTTTGAGGAATGGTCAGACAAGAAACCAGGAATGGGTATTTGAAGTAAAACAAGAATCAAGAGAATTACTCAGGGGAAAGCAATTGACTGGTTGTCATGAGAAATGATTTACATGTGCTTGTACCTTGCGTCTATAAATATTGGGAACATGTTGAGAACATGCTAAGCCTTTCAAGACAGTTCAGTGATGGCTTGCTGTTTCCCTATAACCTGGTTGCACAGATAAATTCCCTTCTCCAGCCTCTGCCTCTGTTCTAATTGACAATGAGAAGAATCCACCAGGCTTAGTTTGCTGGTAATACTACTATCAAGGCCCTAAACTAATCACTTAGGCTAATAAGGAAAAAGGGCAGCCAATGCCATATCAACCCTTTCATTTTCCTCCTCGTCCCCTCTCTATTAGCTCTCATATCCAGCACTCTAATCATGGCTGCCTTCTAGAAAAAAACATCTATGATGTTCAATCAGTATAAGTAGGTACTTAGTGGAGACAGCTTCGGATCCACCCCCAGAAATGTCTGTGGCTCACATGTAGCCCAGAAAGGTTGCCTTCTGCTATGATTTCTCTCCCCAAAATTAATGTGTTGAGATTGGTTGTGAAGATATTGAGAGAAAAATGAATACCTTCATGGTTTTTAAAGGTGGTCTTTGGGATAGACTAAACAGTTAGTGTGTAGTCTCTGTGATTGACTTCATGTGAATTTATGGGTAGAGGGAATGAGACCAGGACAGAGACTTACACAGAGGCACACTTCTGTTCTCTCACAATGTGATACCTTCTCTGCAAGACATTGGGACACCACAAACGGCGAAACTTACTAGAACTGGCCCTTTGGACCTTTAAATCATGAGCAAAATAAGTCTCTATTCTCTTAAATGGCCCAAACTCAGATATATTCTGTTATTAGCAATGAAATGAAATAGAACAGCCCTCCACCTTAAGAACAATAATAATTCTTTTTTATAAGTGAGATAAAAAATAATTGAAGTTAATAAAATGAAGAGAATTGATAGATAATTCCACAAGCAACAACATAAAGAAAACTTAGTCATGACATGTTTCCAAGTTAAACTTTATTGGTTTGTTTGTTACAAATAACTCATATTTAAACACTGCAGAAGGCTAGGATTATTTTTTTTTAATTTTTTTTTTTTTACCACTAAGCAGCCCACACTGATCTCCCTGGAGACCAGCACCTGTATGATTTCAGTACACAGTAGAGGTTTAGTAATTAAGTACATAATTTCAGAGTAGCAAGGGCGAGATGACAAATGGCTGGCCCTTGTCCATCAGCATCACTGTAATTAGGACTTGTGAACAGAACTCCTGGGACACAGCTTTGTACCCATACATGCTTGGTGTACCAACTTAGAACGCAAGTGTCATTTATTTTTAGAAGATAATGACTTAAAAACATACCATTTCCCAGCAATAAATGGGTGTTTTATTATGTAGCAATCTCTTCAAATGGTAAGAGCTTAAATATTTACCAGGAACTTTGGGGCAGCTCCCTTTCACTAGAAGACTTCATATTAAACCTATTCCGGTAACACAGGTCAGAGTCCTCACTCATCAGGCTATTCCAGGGTCAAGCAAACTCCTGAGTTAGCTTATCTTCTGTTCTTTTCCTTCCTTGCTTTCAGGACAGAAAAGACACAGAATCACTCATTGTTCGGCTCTCTCTAGACACCACGACTAACATTTTGATAGAGAAGTTTGAAATCATCAGTTGAAAGGATCTCCCTATGACCACATGCTATTTTACAATAAAGTACCATGGAAATCACTCCCTTAAGAACTGGGGCAGAGGGACCAGCAGTTGGCTTAATGGCTATATCACTGGACTCCCATGTAGTCAATTGCAGTTTGAGTCCTACATCCAGTGGCTTAAACTCATGCCGGGCGCGTGTGCGTGCGGGCCCAAGATCCTGGAAGGAGAATGGAGGAGAAAGGATTGCAGCGTGGCTATCCCCCCTGGGGAGTGATTTCTCGCTTTCTGTCTCTCTTTCTGTCTTTCTGGAGAGCCCATGTGCCCTACTGCAAAAACCTCTCCAAAAAAAAAAAAAAAAAGGAAAAGGAAAAGAACTGGGGCAGATTGCAGTCATTTGAAAGCATGGATGCCAGCTTAGCCTGAGATGCAACAGCAACAAATCAGACTTTGCAGGTTTATGGGATCAATGGAATGAATTTATTTTGCATAAATGGTAAAATATCAATACTTCACACATGTGAGATTGTGTTGAAAAAAATTAATACCTTCTCCCTTTGTATTGTTTTTATGTGAGAAATTTGAGGGCACACTCTACTAAAATCTAGCTGTCAGCTCAAATATATCTGATGCCTAAATGAAACCTTCAGGATAACTGGGTTACCATAAAGTTCAGCTTCAAACCCACAAGTGTGAATGCTACTACTAGTGAAGAGACTATAGGAAATAGGTTTGTTTCTACTTTGTCTGGATGCTTCGGGGAGCACCTCCTCTGCTCAGTCAGCAGGTGTTCCTATTGCACTGAAATGTATGTCCTCCCCTTGTACACATAAGCAGGATTTACCCTCTGGCAAAAATCTCTGCGATTCAGCCACATGAGATATGGCACACAGGCTCAGTGGGTTAGATATACCACAGAGCTCCTGAATAAGCTAGATAACTCGTGCACACGTGCTCCTAGCAAAGGCCCTCTTCAACTCATCTGTGGCTTGCTTTTAGCTCTCCTGGAAGCTGCTTTTGCTTTTGTAGGGAGTGTGTTTCTCTAGATTCTATCTCACTGTTGTCAGAAAGAGACCAAGTATTTCAGTTAAAGGGAACAACAAGGCAACAATTTTGAACATTCTGTGGTAGTAGCCACCAAAAAAGTGTCCCCACATGTTTATTTTACTCCTTCCAGGAGTTAGGTTAAACACCAAGACTTACATCCAAGCAAGGCCTACCTTCCTTTGTTCTAAATCTTCTTGAAATGAATAAAAATCCTGAACTTTTACACTATGTAAGTGTGTTTAAGAGTATCCTACTGCTCGGGGGAACCAGCAGTTAGCGTAATGGCTATGTCGCTGGACTCCCACGTAGTCGACCGCGGTTCATGTCCCAGACCTGGTGGCTTAAAACTCACGCTGGGTGTGTGTGTGTGCATGCCCAAGATCCCAAGAGGAGAATGGAGGAGAAGGGATTGCGACGTGATCATCCCCCCTGGGGGGTGATTTCTCGCTTTCTGTCTCTCTGTCTGGTGAGTGCACACACCACCGAAAACCTCTCCAAAAAAAAAAAAAAAAAAGAATCCTACTGCCGGGACCAGCAGTTAGCATAATGGCTATGTCGCTGGACTCCCATGTAGTCGACCGCGGTTTGCCTCCTGGACCCGGTGGCTTAAAACTCATGCCGGGCATGTGTGCGTGCATGCCCAAGATCCCATGAGGAGAATGGAGGATAAGGGATTGTGGCATGGCCGTTCCCCATGGGGGGTGATTTCTTGCTTTCTGTCTCTCTGTCTGTCTGGTGAGCGCACACAACCTATAGTAAAAAACTCTCTTAAAAAAAAAAAAAAAAAAAAAGAGTCCTACTGCTGCAAATGTTGGTCATAGGCCTATGTACCTCGGCAGCTCACAGTTGTGTCTTGGGGTCTTAGATAGGGAACCAGGGGAAACAAAAGATATAGGCATAAACTGATAGTACACTAATGAATGATTTTTATACTGGATATCAGTTGAAATTGTCCTGGTACAGGATTTAGCCCCTGGAGTCACTAAACTCCCAGGAAGGGAAGATGTGTGGATATGAGAGGAAAATGAGGTGTTAGAAGAGATCAGATGATAATTTACCCATGGTCCTATTTCATAGAACTCTTTCTTTTCATTTTAGTCATAAAACATTCTGGATTTTTACAATAATTTGCTCACCTTAGAATGGTATGTTTTATACCTTGATCCTAATGTCAATCCAAAGCAGGGGTCAAATAGGAAGATAAATTTATGGTAACACATGAGATTCTGCCATTCCAGTTTATTGAAATGAGTAAATTTATAGCTTTATTTGCATACAGAAAAGTGCATGAAAAAATATGTACAAAACAGTTGTGTGGCTGATCATCACTTTCAAAAATTCAACTCCCTAAAAAGTTACCTCCAGTTTAGCACATTTAGGTATTTGGACATTTAAAGTACTATTTCAAGTCTTTATTTATAATGACTGAGCAGGATGGAAATTATGCCAGATAGGATTAACTATTACCGTTACACATAAAACCACAGGACTTTAGCTTGATACTGGGGGCTAATCAACAGAGGTTCATGAGGCCACCACCTTGTTTAGATCCTGAGCAGTCATCCTCTTCTTCCAACTAAAGGTAACACTGTATGTGGATAATGCCCACAAGGACCTGAGCATTAAGGGTCAAGAGAGAACATTTAAAGACCAAACAAACAAAACACAACGGATTTTTTTTTTCAAAAACAAACCCTTCAGAACTGTGCTAAGAACAGGACTGAAAATGAACTGGGAAAATGTTCATGGTTATGAGAAGAAAAATATTGCAGATATTAGATTTCTATGATAACCTCCACTTTTCTACAGCATTTCCCTCCCTCCCCATTTATCTTTCTACTAACTATAAGACTATGGCTTCAAATAAGTTTTCCAGTTACTTGATAAAGTCCTAGTATGACCCTATATAAGCACCTTATGTGTTCGGCACAACCACGTTTAGCTTTATGGTGTGTTGCTCTTCAGAATACAGTCCTTCATTGCTGTGTTGAGTTCAGTTCCTCTTCCATATTAGCTGCTCTTCTGGAACTTTAGCGCAAGAAGATGGCCTCTTAGTCCATAGGAAAGGTACAGGTTGTACCCATTTGCAATTCTGGTTACAGGGACTAGGGATTTACTGAGATTGAAGACAGCCTCCAGGTCTATGATTATTTTTTTCCCCCATCCGAGTCTGTGGCTGGTGAAGGGAGGTAATGTTACATGAATCCAGGAAACAAACAAACAAACAAACAAAGAAACAAAAAAATCCCAACTAACTAAAAAGAGAAATCGGAAATAAAAGGAGAGGAGAGAGAAAATAGATGAATAATGCTTTTTTCTCATTTGTAATGGCTAGCTAGAGATTAGAAACAGGACAATCTTGGCCTTTGGAGAAATTTATCTTCAGAAAGAAGAAACTATATCTGTTAAAAAGTCCATACATGTCTTTGATTCTGAGGTGCCTAAGGAGAAGTTGAAGTGGCTTCATTTTTATGCTTAAGAATTTCTGTGACAGTCTGAAGTAAGGTTTCTTTTAAGAAGGTGCCTTGTATAATATTCAAGTCTATGCTCCAATAAAGGACCCCCAAACAACTTTGAACAGCAAGGACTTAAAAATTTATTCAAAATGGTATAAGATGAGGGGTTGTGAAGGCTGCATCTCTCAACCAGAG
>NW_006160001.1:1253635-1270752 GCF_000334495.1 Tupaia belangeri chinensis | reverse complement strand
AGAGTGTTCTAGAAGTTCTAAGGGCACAACAGGTAAGGGTACAGTAGCGAAACTACTTCATTTATGCTTAAACTAGAGAGTTTAGGATCTTAATTTATTTAAAGCCATAGATTCAGATTAGCTTTCACCTAGACAGAAAGTAAAAGGCATTTTTACAAGTAGAAGAGGCGCTGAGAAATGAGGCAGCACGTAATATGTCAGAGCTGGAACAAGGGCAGAGGTCAGGACGAGTCTGGCTATTAGCTTTGTCCTTGATTACGAAGGCCAGCCTTTTTGTTCCTCTGGAAAATCAGCATACCAAGTTCCTAGAGAAGTATATAGAAAAAAGTACCTGTGGTTAGATTTTTTTGGATTAAATATTAATATACTAAATAACAAATCATTATTAAAAATGTCAGCAATAGTATCTCCTAAGGCTGATCTGAGGATTAAATAACATAATAAATGTAAAATACATAATAGAGTGCTTAACACAGTGCTCAATAATGCTCTTTTCTACCATGACAGTTCTCCCCACCCAAACTATTAATTTATCAGGTTGGTCAGAACTATCTTTTCTTCTGACCTAAAAGAAGAAAGATATTTTCAAAGAGAAGCCCAGCTGATTCAATTTAGTCCAAATAATCCTTGACTTCTAGTTTCGTTTATTCCTTTCTATTAACATTTGGGTATGTCTTCCCCTGAGTGGCGATATAGTCTTTTAGTAAGACTTAAGTATCTACGACCCTACTTTATTACCCATAGAATGACCTGGATTCTTCTTTTTGTAAAAATTATTTTATTTAACTTTATTTATTATTATTATCATTATTATTTTCCAGTTTGATCAGAGAGAGAGAGAGAGGAAGTGAGAAAGCAAGCCACCAGGTCCGAGACTTGAACCGTGGTTGGCCATGTGGGAGTCCAGCGCCTTTAACCACCATGCCACTTGCCGGCCCCAACCTGGATTCTTCTAAAAGGAAACTTCTTCAGAGGCAAAGTCCTTAGGGCTCAAATATGTCCAGGAATTCGCACTTTTTCTTTTAAATAATTATTTATTCATTTATTTTAAATTTGATCAGAGAGAGAGAGAGAGAGAGAGAGAGAAAGCAAGAAAGCAAGCCACTAGGTCCAGGGCTTGAACCGTATGTGGGAGTGTCTAGTGCCCCAACCACCATGCTACCTTCTGGCCCTGGAATTTGTACTTTCAATGGTCCTTCCCAATTGTGAGTAGAAGGCACTGTAAGCAGCACTGTAACTGCAGAACTTGAGTGAGAAAGACCCAATGCATACAAATTCAATCTCTATGTTGATGTCAAATCTATGCTATTTATCTATTTAAAATAATTAAAGCCTAGATGGCTCAAGACAGTTTATTTTGACTTCATCTGTTTATTTCTTCCAAGAGACAGAGGGGAGAGAGAGGGCAGTACCCCAATAGGGCCTTTATGCAAGGACCTATCCACAACCTCAGCCAGTCAGGATCACGTGCACGAATGCCCTTGTTCTCAGGGAGACCTGGGCGTTAAAGCCCAGGACCTTCCTGTACAACTTCAGTATTGTGGAGGGTCGTGTTACCACTGTACCATCACAGCGGGCCATGACATAGTTTATAGTCCTGCCCAGATGGGGCAAGTTTGAAAACAATGTGGATTTGGATTCTCTTATTCTAGCAGTCTACCCTTATAAACTGTTCCCTATCATCTTTAAAAGGAAAATAAGCATCCTTTTCTCTACTAACTTCAATCTTCTAATATAAGAACAAATTTCTGCCAATTACTGTCAAGATAGAAAGGGTTACACTGAGCCTTCACAGGGTTTTAGTCAAAGATGGTTGTACTTAGTAACTTATCTAGGATAAAGTCCATCAGAGAAGAATTGACCTTCAAACTCATTTTGAATTTCAACAGTTTAGGAAGGAGATATTAACAGCTGTCACAACTTTGGGGGTTAATGCCATCAGACTGGCTTTCATAGAGACTGTTCACAAAGAAATGCATGGCCGAAGGGTTGTGATCATTCCATTTGGCTGACTTGTTTGGTGGCTTCAGAAGGTCGTCAGAATTTGAATCATTTATAGGAAAAGGTGCCATTACTAGGGTGCTTTGCAGTGACTCGGATGTGAAGGTGAAAAAAACATGAACGTTATGTGTTTTACTTCTACGCAGAACTGAAATGTCAAAAACACAGGATAAGACAGAAATCCATATTCATATTTTTTATGCATTTAAGAATCCTTAAATGCCTAGCCTAATCATTATTGAATTAGCGTAGTACAGATTTTTATGTCTGTTATGCATAAATTACAGATATTTAAACTCATCCCAATTTTAAAATTTAAATTCAGTCTTTACCCTTATCATTGTTTCTCACTAAAATTCCAAAGACAAGCTTAGTAGGATCATTTACTTACTGAAGTTAGGCAAAAGGATTTCCAAAAGGATCTCTATATGTATCAGGAGAGGTGGTTTGAGGAGAAGTCATCTAAAAGGATAAAACCATCCAATAAATAAAACTACAGACATAAGAAAGAACTTATAATTAAGGCTTCTGAAATTATTTTAAAAATCACTTATATCACTGACTAATGAGACATTGTATGGGTCTGCAATTATTTGTGTCCATCTACTTGTAGATGGTGATATATATTATTTACATCAAAATCAAGGTTCAGGTGAATTATATTTGCCTCCCTCAAATTGAAAGTTGTATTACTTTTTAAGGAATCTTCCTTTATGAGAGAGAGGGAGGGAGAGATAGGGAAAGGGAGAGAGACAGAGATAACTATGTTTGACAAGGTTTTGCTGTGTCATGACCCTCCTGCACCAGTCTCCCAATTTGCTAAGATTATTGGCACATGCCCAGCATGTCCAGGTTGGCTTGGGATCCAAACCCAGGCCTCCAATAGAGGTTCCAGCCTCCCAGGCAATAATGCCATCTCTGTACCACTGCAACTGGGTGTCAACGTATTATTTTTATGAGCTATAGAGTTATGGGTAGGAAACTAAGAATTTTGAAAAATTTTATAAGGTAATATTTCAGCTCGACTTTCTCCTGAAATGCTTACATGAGCTAGATCAAGTGAGATATAGAGGATATTTTCTATGTGCTATTATTTTTTAATTCTGGGGAATTCCTGTAAAGACCTTTCTCCAAATTGAATGAATATTTATACTGCAAAGATTCTAGATGATAAATCTTAGTCAAACATGCTTTACCAACAAAAAGTTGTTATAAATGCAAGGTTATTCAGGAGGTGGCAGCTCGAGATGGCATATGCTTTGGAGCAACAAATTCTAGTAGTTGGTACTTACAGAAGTTTGCGATGAACTGAAAGGATCTTTAGAGAAAGGGTTCTCAAATGCATTGTCAGCAGCTTTGGTAACTGGCAGGGCACCTTGTCTGGGAGATGGCTTTGGTGGTTCTAGAAGGCAAAATTTCCTGAGCAGTCAGTACACAAGTTTTTCCCCAGTACAGTCACAAGTCCCTCAATCAGCTTATCATCGAAATTTGGTTTTACCTGCTTGAAATTGGAATCGGTGGGATAAAAAGCACCATTACATACTTGGACTCACAGTGATTACTGTAGAAAAATTCATCCCCTCAGGAAATAAAGCCATGCATATATAGCTGAAGAAAGGAGATTCAGAATTCTCTCACTTAAAGCCAAGGAATATATTAATAGATGAAGATTTATCTTACAGCTTTCCAGATGCCACCTCCCATTGCATTTCAAAAGCTCTTGGCAACCAATTTTAGGAACTGTCACTAGAGGGCAGCATCGGGTCAGACCTTAGAAACAGGTAGCTAAGGTAAAAATGGCTAGTTCCAAAAGGTAAACGGTTGTCTCTGTAATTAATAATTACCAAAGAAGAGCAAAGCTATTGGTGGGTGGGAGAGGGCTCTACTGAGGGTCTCTGTGTCAGTGGGAAAATTTTGTTGGAACAGTAGACAGAGAAGTGAGTAGCTTACCATTGATCTTATTCAGCAGTTGATTGGCATCAAAGTCATCATGGTCTACGTTCTCCTGTGGAATGCCAACTTTGCTGTTGAAATAACTGGAGAAGGCACTGGAAGTCCCAGACAGAGTCTGCTCTCCTTTCCTTGCAGGTACAGCAGGTGGCTGCCGCAGTTGGAAGTCCTTAAACATTTCTTTCACCTCCTTGACTTCTTTATCCCCAAGTGGGTCTAAGGCAGTGAAGGCATCACTGGAGATGTCTTTTGGTGGGCCAGTCCTGGGGGGTGGCTGAGGAGGAGTGACCAGGATAGAAGAGAGCATAGAAGAGGACTGAGTGGACATGGCAGCGGGTGGAAAAATATTGCTCTGAAAAGGATTCCCCAAAGGGCTTGTTGACGACCAAGTATTGGGTGCCACTGATGCAGAAGGGCTCCAAACAACTGGGGCTGGAGAAGTTGAGGCTGCAAAGGATGAAGACTGGTTCCAACCTGGAACAGTTGGACTTGCACTAAAAACAATTGGCTGACCAAATCCTGAAGACTGACCACCCATCATGGCTCCTGGGACCATTGAAGTGGGCTGACTGAAGACTAAAGGTGTTGAGCTCCATGGTCCTGCCTGAGGAGGAGTAACTGATGTACCACCTGAAGGATGAAGGAAAAAGTCCTAATCACGAGCTTGAAAAGAATCTCAAATTTGACAATTCACAGCTTTTCAGGTAGCATTTAAAAATATCTACATGGCAAATACCTCCATTATGGCTTAAGGGTGACATAGACATAAAAGCCTTAGAGATTAAGTCATTTTAAAAATAACTACATAATCCAGTGATTATAGAAGTGGGTAGCAAACTGAACTGTAGTGCTGGAGGCCACATGGCTGACCATGGGTTTAGATTCCTGGCTCAACCCGAAAACACACCACTTGCATGCATATGCCTAGAATCCGAGGAGCTAAAGGGCTGGGAATAGGGATGCCAGGATAATGAAGCCCTGTTGGGGGTGCTTCTCTCTTCGATTCTCTCTCTTATGTACACATTTTCTACCATGAAATAAATATTGCTTGCATTTCAAAGCTCCCATTCTTTCTGCCACATCTCTTTAACTTTCTACATCAGAAGGTTAATATAGTCCATAAATATCTTGTCATAAAGAGCATGAGCTCTCATATGTACACTGACGTATTTCTAATAGGAGCAGTCCATCAATAGCAGAAACGTACTTGTTGAGAGAATGCATTTATAGACACAAACCACAATAATTGTGAAGCAGTTAATTGAGATAATTCACTGGGCTCTCTGAGTCATTCATTGGATCTTTTCATTTGGCAGCTGGCTTGTGTCTGCTGTCTTATGGAAACCAGTTAGCACACATGTGTATGAGGCCTTAACATACTTGCCTCCCGAAAAAACCATTTCAAAGTTTCCTTCCTTTTTAATGCTGCCAAGATTGACACAGCTATATAAAGAGAAGATAAAATTTGGATGATGTCAAGATACTTTTAGGCTTTTATATATATATAAATGGAGGAAAGGCTGTTATCCCGGCAGGACTGTTTCAAATAAAATTGCTTCCTGCCACGTGTCACTCACTGAACCTCACGAGAAGTTAGAATGGAATAGTTGAAAGAGGGAGGGGAGAGAAGACAACAGAAAACAAAAACCTTCCAATATAACTTATTGCCTGTGTCTGAGCATCCGATCTTGGTGAATGAAAGGCTCCATCCTCAGCACCTTTGCCATATAGGTAAAGCACTAGTGCAATCCCTAAAAATACAGGTTTCTCCAGTGATTCCCTTTCTTGAGAGACTGATCTACTGCCTCTTGCTTTAATATAAAGGGTGTTTTCTTCCTGCCTACTCTCAAGTGTATTAATGATTCAGTTAAACTGTTGTCACTAACCCAAATCCTAAATTCAACCTCCTACATATTCAGTTACTCATGGATGATATTCTGCTCTCCAAAACTGATTGTTTTGAGTTCTGGAGAAGAGCAGTCTAAACTTTTCTTAGGTTCAAATTTTGGCTAGAAATGTTTTTGTTCCCAGAATGAGAACTAGTGTTTAGGATCTGATGCAGCAGGATATTCTTAGATCTTTTTATTTTATTATTTTAAAAAATTTAACCAGAGGGAACCAGCAGTTAGCGTAATGGCTATGTCGCTGGACTCCCATGTAGTCGACCGCGGTTCGTGTCCCGGACCTGGTGGCTTAAAACTCACGCCAGGCGTGTGTGCATGTGTGCCCAAGATCCTGAGAGGAGAATGGAGGAGAAGGGATTGCGGTGTGACCATCCCCCCTATAGGGTGATTTCTTGCTTTCTGTCTCTCTGTCTCTCTCTGTCTGTCTGGCGAGCGCACGCGCCCTATAGCGAAAAACCTCTCAAAAAAAAAATTTAGCCAGAGGGCACATGTGCTTTCTGAAGGCAAAAAAGAGAGAGAAAAAGCAACTCCTAAGGAGGATGGACACATCCTTCCATTTCTTCCTCCTTTTGGGGTTTTGGGCATGGGTGTACACATGACTGGTGTGTTTTTAAGCCACTGGGTCCAAGAATTAAATTGCATAGTTGGCCATGTGGGATCCAGCTGTCTTAACCACGATGCTACCAGTTGGACCTTAGATTTTCTCAGTATGGGAGATTGGGTATTGCCTGACTCTAGATCACAGACCTTCTTGCCATGAATACATACAAAGTACTCACAGAAAGTGGTAGGTTTCGAAAAAGGCTGACTTAATCAACACACTTCATTTTGAGATGAAAGAACTGGGTACAAGAAGATTAAATAAAATTGGTAAGACGGGGGCAGTGGATGTCGTGGTGGTTAAAGTGCTAGGTCACACATGACTGACAGCAGTTTGAGTCTTAGATCAGGTGGCTTGAAAAATCACACTAGGTGCATGTGCATGTGTGCCCAAAATCCTGAGGGAAGAATGGAGGGAGGAAAAGGGATCGCGGTGTAGCCATACCTCCTGGGTGGTGATGTCTCACCTCCTCTCCCACCCCGTCCCCTCTTTCTCTGTTAAGCATACATGTTCTCTGACAAAAATATTTTTAAAAAAAACAAAAACCCCCAAACTTGGTAAGATCAGACTGTGATAGCAAAGACTGAAACAAGTACTCTAGCTTTGAATCTAACATCCCATTGTCCATCTTACACCCTGTTGTCCTCTTTTGCCTCCTTGACAGTGAGGAACAGAAGTGGGTTTTAAAAAAATTTTTTTTTGGTGAAGTTTGTTTTATTCTCTATCATGAGAATGTATGACAAAGAGATGTGAAACAGCTTGCACATTGAAGAGAGGAGCACACAAGGCAGGGTCTCCTCATGCCATGGTCTGTTCCCTGAGCCTTCTAGCCATCCAGGATCATGGTGTGCATGCAGGCATTTAGCAAGTCTCAGGTTGACCTGGGATCTTCACCCCAGTGCTGCGGCTCCAACATTACAAGGTGGTGCACTTTCACCTGCATCACCATTACAGTAAATGGTACCTCAACTCAGATACTTAGGTTACAGATAAAAGAATTAGACTTCATTATACTAAAGAATACACTCCTTTCAATAACAAATCAAGGGAAAAGTTCTCTTAGATTCTATAATACAGGTTCTAATTGCTAGTGTCTTAACCTAAGTTGATGAAAGCTTGTGAACCAAAGTCAGAGTCACTCATTAACAGTTTCTACCAATTGGAAGTACAAAAATAGAGGGTCGAATTTCACCATTGTTCATGTTGGACTGCTCGCCTTCCCTCAGGAAAATGCATGGCTTTTGCCATAGATTGTATTAGTGGGAACAGTGCTTGTAAAAGAGAAAAATATTGTATTTGCCAGGAATTAAAGGCCTTCCCAGTCTATACCTCTGCTACCTTCCCATCCACCAGATTCCACAGGTTGTGTTTCCAAGATATTTAAGACCCAGCTGGAGAAAGAGGCAAGAAATAAGGAAAAAGGGAGGATAGTTATAAAACATTAATTTTATTATCTCTGAAGCTAAATCAAAACACAGACTAGCATACCAAAGCTATGGGCTCAGTTTTCTACAATACCCTCTCCTCACCCCCCCCCCCCCCCCCCCCCCCCAGTTCACAGAGAAGACAGTTTACCAGCTGGGTCTGGCAGAAGCCAGACCTACAACCTTCCATGGTTTGGCTAAGGATCCCTGCTAGGGACAGGGGCTATTCTGTGGAGCTCAGTTTGAGTTCCATGTCCAAACTTGGAAGAATCATCAGTATTCTGCAGTTGTATACCCCAAGGCCTCAACAGGGGCACCTAGCCAAAAAGCTTCACTTCGTCTGCATAAATTAACAGTTATCGGGTCCAGCTGTATTTTCAGGCTGACTTGTTAAATATTGGCTGTAAAAATTCTTCAGGGCATTGATATTAGACTACAAAGCTGCGTGATATGATCTAGTCACAGGCACTGCATGCAAGTTCTCTGTCCTTCTGGGAGGGAAAGGCACCTACTCGCTCCCCTTGGGGGTGCAGAAAAAGGAGCAAAAGAAAGAAGCGAAACCCCCAAGAGATACAAAATATTTAGGGAGTCTCTGGATGGTATAACTGCAAGTAGAGACCTGGAACAAGTTTTTTTTTTTTATACCCAAATGGATTTCAGCTGCTCAGCAGTTGAGTAACAATCCCCCTCTGGCCACCCTACTCAAGAGATGATTAAATAGACTTATTGTGACAGAACCAAAATATTTTACTTTGCAGGAAAACAGCAGAGGAAAAAATGAGGATCCTGATGACTAGCTCTGCAGGAGGCAAGGAAAGCCAAGATCCATGGTCAAATTTTACCAAAGGGAGACATTTCATCTGTAGTCCCCCACTGCCTAAGCTAAAGGCTATTTGGAGTTTGTAGAGGTGCCAAGTAGGAGAAAAACAAAGACTGTCCTCAGCAGGACTGCAAACACTATTGTTGGGGTTTCTGAAAACTGTACTATAGCATCCACAAAGAACTGGAGGCTATGGATGAAGAGTGGCTAGGCCAGCCCTCAGTCAAGTGACCTTCTCCATCGTTGGCAGCTTGTGACACATTTATGAATGAAAGTAGCAGCACATCATCAGTATGCAATCAAGTTCTGCATCTTATCTCTGTGCTCCTTTCAACTTCAGCTTTCTAGTGCTATCTTTTAATTCTGTTAAGGCGCTCAGGTAGCCACAATTTTGGCAAAGAAGCTGCTAAGGTGTAAGTATTTAGAATTAAGCAGGATACACGCCTCTCCCACACTTACCATCTGCCTCGGAACAGAGCTGGACCCAGACTGTAGGTATTTTGTTCTGTTACTTATACGTACTTCAGACTTAACTCATATCCCTCCTCTTTCAAGACAGATCCAAGTTTTGATATGGGATAGGCCTTCAATCTGGTTCTGGCAAACAGCATGGAATTCATGCATAATGTTGCATTCCTTAGCACATGAGGCTCTCTCACCTCAACCCTTCTTTACCTCTGAAGCTGGTCTGAGCTTCAGATTTCCTTACAATTCTTCCAGGAGGCCATTAACAGTTGGTTCAGGTAAGTGGAATGTCACAAATGTATTTCTTGTCGCATGCCAACTCAAAGTGCCAGTCTTCTGTTACAGATCAAGAGAATCAACTTGGGTAGAGTCACACAGGAGTAAAAGTGGGAGAAGAGCTCCCTAGGATGCTCAGGCTTATGCCCATGACACCATCTATGGATATAAAGCACCTTCCACCTATTTGCCATTATTCTTTGAGTGAAAGGTACAGAGCCATACCTCTTATCTGCACCTACCTAGACCCGCAAGAGGCCCCATTGGGGCAGAAGCACTTGTTTTGAAGAGATCCAGAGGGTTGGTCTGTTGAACTGCAGATTGTCCTGTGGGTGACGTCTGGCATGGAGGCTCTGAGACAGGAGGAGCAAAGATGTCTGATGCAAGCAAGTCATTGGCTGAAGACTGACAGGACAGGGAGAAGAGTTTCTCAGTAACAGTGAAATACAAATTTGAGAGTCACAAAAGGAGAACAGTTTTCTACTACCAAAAAAAAAAAAAAAAAAAAAAAAAAAAAAAAAAAAAAAAAAAAAAAAAAACACCCCTCAAAAAAAAAAAATTGTGCACAGAAAAAAAAAAAAAAAAAAAAAAAAACAAAGATAAAAAAACAACAACAACTACCACTATCAAAGAAAAAATAAATTATACAATGGGCAGACTATTGGGTCTTCATGACTGATATAACCTAGCACTTGTAAAGTGAAATCTATTTATATACTTGTAACTATATCTGTAAACTAAAAGCTTGAAGCTGGGAAAGAATAGGCAACTATAAATAAGTCTCTTAAATATTTCTGATGATTTCATTGGATTAAATCATTCTATAGAGAGACAACACAGTTATCTCGTAGGCAAGTCTGCATTTTTCTAAAACACTTTAACAGATAATTACAGAAATTGCATATTTAGTTGCTTTTGAATGATACTGGCAACCATAGCGGTAATAATAAATACACATTTCTTCTAAGAAAATGGGTTATAAAGTCAGCATTAAAAAGAGGAGACAAGCTCGAGAATTTGACACCACCACCTTGAACATTAATGAAATATTATGGGGGGTGCCAAGCATGTATTAGTGTGGGGAAGGAACAAAGGGAATCAAAAGAATTCTTGCCCTCCCCTCCCAGAACATAATGATCAAACTTACCAGAGGTATAGAAGCATAGCAGCATTAAAAATGGAAAAACTTGTGTTTAGTTTAATAGTAAGTGATAACACATGCAAACGGAAAGCAGGGTGTGACAAACACTGCTGAGCAGCTTAAAAAGGATGGCAATTAAAAGAGAGCATTCCTGGAGAACCGACGTGCCTTATCCCACCGTCTATGTTACAGCCACACAGGAAAACTAAGCAGCAGGAGAGAGAGCTGTCATCACACCACCCTTTGGTACCGAACATGCACTCTGCTAATGGACATGTGGAGAAGATAATTCACCTTAGCAGTCCTTCTGCCTCGTCCTGGTTTGGTACTTTGTGGAGGTGGGATAATGGCTATGGAGTCATGTGGTGAGGACTGGACAGAGCTTTCCAAGTCCTGCTTTACGCCATTCGGTACAGATAGTCCTTTGGGAGGGCTTCCCACAAAAGGGTTCGGGGAGGATTTGATATGGAAGCCATTGTGTTCTCTTTCAGATACCCCATTATGAGTCCTCACTGTTGGCTGGGTTTGCGTACTCGGAAAAGACCACGGTCCTGCCTGAGCTTCCTGTTTACCAGTTCGGTTAGAGATTTGGTCAAACTGCTGACCAAAGTAATCAACATCACCATTCATGGGCCCATTACTCAGTGGAGGAGGCAAGCTACTCGAATTCTCTTTCTTCTGGTCTGGAGATTTGAGAGAATCAAACGAAGAGGGTGTCGATTGGTCTGGTTGTGCAAAAGGATCATCACGGAAAGGATCAGGATTAGGGGTGGGAAAGAAGTTGAGATTGGCAGAAAAGGCATTTTCAGGCAAGAAGGATGCCTGCGGCTTTGGTCGTGGAAGAGAGCAGGAGGTGATGCCATTTGTTAAGAATGGATTTTCTCTTAAAGAATTCTGATTGGTGTCGATTTCAGAGTTTAGATCCACTAACAGGATATCTTTGCTTTCCTATCATATTTGGAAAGAAAAAAAAAAAAGAGAAAGTGTTAGTCCATTTTGTGATTTCAAATGAGAAAACTACATAAAATGACCAGGATCATCAAAGTTCCCGTTAGAACTTGGTCTTGACAAACTAGTTAACCATTACCTCCTCCCATCAACTCCAGAGTGCACTTAGTTGTGGATGAAGTCCTCCCTGCCCCACCTGCTCATGCCCTGTTTTGTAACTCTTAATCTCATTGACCCTTCATTAAGTGCAATCTTGCTGTTTACTTCATGTCTCTGTTCCCTTTTCACACATACAGATTGGCTGAGTTTATCAGCATTGTTTCCATTCATGCCTTTGAAAGTCTGAAAAGGAACTGATGGTGAGTTGCTCTCAATATCCAAGTACGCTGAATTTGAAAGTAGCTCAGCCAGCTACCCGATGTACATACAGTCCCTTTTATTATACCCCAGAGTCATTAGCATTGCCACGCTAAATGAGCCTGTGCTCATGTATTTAATGAACTCCTCAAATATTTAAGGTTCTTGTTGAAGGTGTTGGTCCAATGGGGTCTTTTATCCTCACTATTCTAATTTCTCCTCTGGACATATCCTTTTTGTCTATGTGCCTCTATAAAAAGTGACACTCAAAGTATAGATATGTTTTTACCTATTATTTCACATTAGCCTCTTGTCTGTGCACATTTTTTTCATATCATAGCTCAGAGTTGCCTGTGTTTTGACATCTATTTAGTGGTTAAAGTAAACCAATAACTAATTGTAATTTACATTTAAGGTAGAAATGGTTTAAGAGTTAATTTGAAAGACATACTAAATACACAATTCTATTATTTCTATACTCCTATCATTTCTCTGGTATGTTAATTATGTGGGTTTTCAATTGTAAGACATTACAATTCTTGGCACAAAAGTGGGAAATTTGATGAATCTGACATGTCTTATCCCACTTAATAACATACCTAATAATGATTCACCCCAGGATAGAGCTGTCATACTGACAGATCTTTTTTCTGACTGAGTTTGATCCATTAAACACTTAACTATGCTAGTCATAGAAGAATATAAACAAGAAAAGAAAATGACTAGTTGAATGGAAGTTCTAGTAGTCATCTAGCATTACTTTGGGTAGAGTCCTACATATTTTGATCATTGGAACAATAACAACTTCAAGGAAATGTGACATTCTCCAACTATTAAGTACCAAAAGGGCTTAAATAGGCTTTCTTGGCTTTTAGAGAAAAGAACAAATGTTTAAAAAGTTCAAGTCCTACTTTGTGGCCATAGAAGACACAGCAAATCAGACTTAAATGGTACTTTATCTTTTGACTTCCTTTACTGTGAAGTATAAAAACACAATTTTTAAAAGTCAGGTTCTCTTTTATAATCAGAAGAATTTCTTACAAGAGCTTGTAATTTCAAAAATTAATCAAGGAAACAGATTAAAAGTCCTCTTAAGGCAGGGATCTTTATGCAATCAAAAAGGAGAAAATGTTTTACAAAAGCTTGTGATTTCGATATTTATTCATTTCGTATGAGCCACCTCTGGTTTAGAACAGTTGGGTTCACAGCTGGTAGAGTTCTCCTTTTCAAATACTTCAGAAGAAGTTCTTAGGACACCAAACAGGAGCCACAATGTTAAACTTCTGAATAGTCACCCTACAAGTAAAATGTATAAGGCTCTCCTCAGGTCAGGTTTGTTGTTAATCCAAGATTAAGAGTCTAGTTCAATTGGCAGATATGAGACTTCTTCTTCACTCCCTTGGCCAGAGCTTCATTCATTCCATCAACACAGCAACCACTCAGCCACCATTTGAGTGCCTGAGCAAAAGTCACTGGAGACATGAAAGTGAATTACAGTCCCTACTCATAAAAATCTCTGTAAGAGGAATCTGATCTTTCTTCATAAAGACAAGGTTTTAAACCATGAATTCCAGAATTTAGCTCATGTCTGAGTAGCTAATCCTACCTAACCATTCTAGTTTGCCAAATCAGGAACTTCCCTACTTAAAGCCTTTGGTGGTATTGCTACTCCCTTTATTAAAATAAGCTTTCTTAGGCTGACTTTCAGAATGATTCACAATAGGGCTCAATTTATTGTTGACCTAGCTACTATTTTCCTACTACACACTTCAAAGACCCAATTCAAATTCAGATTCTTTACAAAGCTTTTCACCATTGATCTTCGTATGTCAGCTCTACATGTGTCTGCCCATCTTATGGAATGTGTACATGACACATTTTATACTCTGATCTCATCCCTTGTACCATATTTAATCTTGTTGAATGGATCATACCTTATGGTATTCTCACAATAAATTGCTTAAAAATGGTGAGTTTTTAAAGTTAGCATGCCTTTTATGCTTTTGTTTTCCTTTTCCTTTCTGTCTGTATTTATTTATTTATTTATTCATTCATTTTATTATTTATATTTTGGTTTGAGATGCATTATGGAAGGGTAATACTCAAGTCATTTTTCAATAAATTATGTTCTAAGGGATACCCCTTAGTTTGCAACATGAGCATTATTTGAAATGCATAAAACTCTTCTGTAAAAATTTGGGGGTAGTGATAGCCATTTGGAACTATTAAGACAGCTTATCTCACTGAGATTTCCTTCTGTGTTAACGTCTTCCAGAGATATTGTTGTAAGAATTGAGTAGCTTTAAACATGCTTTTATCAAGTAGAGATACCTACAAATATTGAGTTGATAAGTAAGAACATGCTGTCAAAGTCTAACCAGTACAGAATTTGCCCTGTTGGCTTTCTCTTATCAGATACCATCCATCTTGATGGTGTTTATTGCTTTAATTTATTATTAGTTTAACTAAAACTTCCATAAATAAAATCCTTAAGACTACATGAAATCTAATAAAAATAACAGGGTTACCCATATTTTTTCATTTCCTTTACAGAACTTTCTAGATGTCTATAAAAGCAATTAAATAGTTAGTCCTTCCTTGCTTATCCCACTGGAACTCCACTTCATATCTTGAGTGCTTTACTTTCAGTACACTTGTCTGGATGTCTTTTATCCTTGGAAAGTAGGTCATTCACATACTGATTTACTTTGGGACATGACTACTAATGGACGAGAGGACAAAATTATCTAGGAATCAAAAGGATCTCAGGGCTAGATTGTACCTTTCAGTGTTATCTAATCTAGTATTCCAAAAAGCTTATCCTTAAAATTATAACAAACATGAAGAATGAAAATTTCGATAGACATATACATTAGAACCCATTGCTAAACACACTGAGCAGGCTTAGCTATTGCATATTTTTAATTTTAGAATCTAAGCCACCATGCATTGTGACTCTCAGGTGGTTGGGGGCAGAGAAGAGGGCACACACCTCCTACTTCTCCCTGTTGTGTGTGACCCAAGTGTTATACATAGTGAGATTTCACAGGTGTGGCATTTTCTGCAATACCATGGGAAGTGAGAATCTTATACCACCATCAGTCTGCTGCTTGAGTCTCTGTGACTCTAACCTTCTTGGCCATGAAGGCTTGCTTGGAAATTTCCTAATAGAAGAGATTCCTAGCTAGAGAGTTCCCCCATTATTCAAGACTAATTCTCTTTTTGTCTAATTATTATCTTTCTCAATCTAGAAACTAATTTCCTCAGAAATATTATCTGAACCTATAAACTAGATAGATACCCTAAATTAACATCAATTAATAGGTTTTGTGATTAGTTTTCATGTTGGTCTCTGTGCTAGATAGCAAATTCCACAATGTCATTCATGTTGCTTATCTGACTAACTCTGTACCTTATAACTAGCAAGAACTCAAGGAATTGTTAAATATATAATAGAAGTTGTAGTAAGTCATCTCAAATCACATGGATATTTTTACTAGAAACTTTTTTGGGGGGATCCGAAAACCTGGGCTTTAGCCTTGAACCTGGACCACTTTTCTCGGTGAATGAAGTTTCTGCTGAATCACCACATCCTTATCTATCAAGAAAAATATTACTCCATTCCCACTGGCTTATTACAGATCAATCAATAGTAACAAGACTTCATATACTATAATATCCTTTAAAGAATAACAATTTTCTAACAAGGATAGGCTTTGATTAAACATAACTAAGCCTCATGTTGAGTCTTCACACGAAGCTTATGTTAAATTACAACAGAAAGAGTGGGACAAATGAAGAGGTCAGGAGGCTTTATGAGTAATCATCTAAGAATCATACTTCCTTCAAGTAGGCTTAGCCAAGGATTATTCTTAAATTCCACCTACTGATCCTAAATAAGAAGGACTACATTTACCTGACCTATTGCTCAGATTTAAACTCTAAGCAATATTATTTGTGCCAGTAGATTCCCATGGTGACTTAATATTTAAATTTACACTTTATATTGGAAAACCAGCAGTCACCTTTAAAGTTTCAATGAGATGCTCAAGATTTCTATTAATTGCCAATTTGAGTTATATTGTCATTTCCATCACATTGCAAATTTAAAAACAAACACTTACTGTTGGACTATTTAGGTCAGGAGGTGTAGACATGGCCCCAAACAAATCCATCTGGTCAACACCCTTAAAAAAGTATTTGGATTAGATTCAGATGTCTACTAAAAATCTTACTTTGTATAATCTTTGTCGTAATCATTTGTTTCCTAAACTAAGGTTTAGGAAAACAATGGTCACAATTTGATTTTTCATTTAACTAATACAGATTCGATAGTAAGTTATTTAGGCCAGGAAATAGACATATCCCAAACAAATCCATTTGGTCCACATACTTAAAGTATTTGGATTACATTCAGGCATGTCTACTGAAAAGGTTACTTTCTTTACACTGACATAAATATTCACTGATGTTTAGGAAAGTTTTTTTTTTTTTAATTGGATTTTCATACAGATTCAATACTGATTAAACATTAACAACATCCATGGAAGTGGAATCCATATTCAGATAAGTAAGTAATCAGAAAATGTTACATACATACCAATTTCAGTTTGTTAGCTTGGTCATCAAAACTCAGTAGGGTCTCATTCCCATTCTGGAAAGATGGCAAATATTTAAGGATTTAGCTGAGTTTTCCCTACAAAGTTTGTTTGTTTTAGGTTTTTGTCATAGGGCACACGTGCACCAGAGAGAGAGAAAGGGGAAGTGAGAAATCACCCCCCAGGGAGGATGGCCATGACACAATCCCTCTCTTTTCAAGATTTCTGTCATGCACACACATGCACCTCATATGTTTTTTAAGCTGCCAGGTCCAGGACTCAAACTACAGCCATGTGGAAAGTCCAATGCCTTAAGTACTACACCACCTGCTGGCCCCCAGAATTAACTTTCTTGCTGTACTGACTGCTAAGCAGCATTGATCATTGAACTGTACAAGGACACTTTGAAAAGTTCATGGCATTTGATAGAAAGTGGATGGATATGGAAGATTTATGGTTGAGAGAAGCAAGCCAGGCTATGCAAGAGAAACACTGTATGTTTCCAGTTAACATATACTGACTTTCTGTATTGGAGGATGTAAAAGCATTGAAAATAGTTATGGACATTTTAGACAGCATTGAAGGAGGGTAGAAGGAGGGTGGGAGATGAGAAGAGCATAGGGACAGAAATT
>NW_006160001.1:1252667-1253299 GCF_000334495.1 Tupaia belangeri chinensis | reverse complement strand
TGGGGCCTGGTCATTTAGGAATTCTTTTTTCCTCCATTTCTTTGCCCTACCAAGATTTGGGGGACTCACACGCACACACACACTCACATATATGCCCAGAATGTTTTTTGTTTGTTTTAGGTTTTTGTCATAGGGCACACGTGCACCAGAGAGAGAGAAAGGGGAAGTGAGAAATCACCCCCCAGGGAGGATGGCCATGACACAATCCCTCTCTTTTCAAGATTTCTGTCATGCACACACATGCACCTCATATGTTTTTTAAGCTGCCAGGTCCAGGACTCAAACTACAGCCATGTGGAAAGTCCAATGCCTTAAGTACTACACCACCTGCTGGCCCCCAGAATTAACTTTCTTGCTGTACTGACTGCTAAGCAGCATTGATCATTGAACTGTACAAGGACACTTTGAAAAGTTCATGGCATTTGATAGAAAGTGGATGGATATGGAAGATTTATGGTTGAGAGAAGCAAGCCAGGCTATGCAAGAGAAACACTGTATGTTTCCAGTTAACATATACTGACTTTCTGTATTGGAGGATGTAAAAGCATTGAAAATAGTTATGGACATTTTAGACAGCATTGAAGGAGGGTAGAAGGAGGGTGGGAGATGAGAAGAGCATAGGGACAGAAATT
>NW_006160001.1:1196911-1252636 GCF_000334495.1 Tupaia belangeri chinensis | reverse complement strand
AAAATAGAAAGGTAAGACATTTGTGGGACACAGAAATGGTTTATTACCTGTTGATGATAACATGTATAGTATTCTCAACTGGACTGGTGTGAAATGTATTTCATATTGTGTAAATTCACTTTACAAGCTAAATGTTGTAGAGTGAATGTATTAAAAAAGTTCATGAAGAAATGGAATTGCAGTATGAGCTTATTTTGGTACAAAAAAAAATGAAACCCACACATAATGTTCTCATAATATACATTTTCCATGATCATTTTGAAGACCCCTTATATATTGTCCATGGTCAGTGAGGTCATAAACACAGAATAATAAGCTAGGAGGGGAGAGTACTCGGGCAGGTTGCAAACAAGGGCTTATATATATATATCATACACAAAATTCATAAGAAGAAAAGACACAGTTTTACCTCTACTGTTTTGTTGGCTTCTTCCGTCTAAAAGGAAAGAGAAAAATTCAGTAATCCCAGGGAGTTACATAAAATAACAAAAATAACTGTAGGTTCTCAGGAACAAGGTAAGAAAGAACCTTGTATAGCATTTCTGCTAGTTCCCCCTGCCACCCCATTTCATATGAATACTGGTTTTGAATAGATACTAGATTCATTTATTTTACATTTGTTAAAGGACACGTGAGCTCAACAGAGACAGGGAAGGAAAAGCACAATCCCCTAGTGGCGTGTGGTACACCTCAATCCATTCTCCCCCACTTCACCAACCTATTGAGATTTTGGGCACATAAAACCAGACATGTTTTTCAAGTCACTGGGATGGGGATTTGCACCACAGTCAGTCATGAGGAGTCTACCTCTCTTAACCACTAGGCTATGGGGCTAGACTGATATTGGATTTAAAGTTGTCTGTATACTCCCTAGAATCAATATGAAGCTTATGGGAAGAAAAATGAGAGCCAGGGATTGGAAATCAGAAGTGCCTAACCATAGCATTCACCCTTGCCCTATTGGGAAGAAAAGACCATACACTTCTATACTTTCTATACTTGAAGAGTCATATATTTTCCAACTCTCCAGACAGGCAATACATATACATAATATTGAATATTAACCCTTCATGTAACTTTAATAAAGTCTTTATTAGGTAGTACTTGCCTTTTTCTTCTCTTCTTCCTTTTTCTTTACATTATAAATAACTTGAAAAAGGTCTTTAAGATCGACAACTAAAGGCTCAGCCTGCAGCAAGAGAAAGCATGGTTATCAGTATTTTAACCTTATATTTTCTCCTCTTAGTCCCCTATCATTTCTGATTAATACGTATTTCTTTTTTCTATTAAAGTTTATTATTACCTTACTTTGGTTTATAAGAGAAAAACACCATTCCCACCCCCACCCAGATACATAAAAGTCAGCAGGGTTAATAAGTACTTAGACAAAAATACTTTCAAGGTTTCTGGGAGTAATTCCCTATTGTTCTACAATCAGCAATGACCTTCTAAGAAAGTGCATTCTCACAATTCTGTGTCACTCCTACATGGGTATCAGGCATTTTGTAAAGATCTCTTAGGCCAATAAAGGTAATCATTCTGGGAATCATTATTTAGCCTCCTTACATCTAATTGTTTCCAGCAAGTTTTCTACTTGAGTGAGGGACACCCCTATGCTCAACAGAGCACAGATCTGTAGGTATGCCTTAAGGCTGAGAGCTTACCTGTTGCCCTGTTTTTATGGCAAAAAACTGATGCTGGCCTTCTCCTCCACACACATAACCAAATGCCCGGTTGTCTGTCACATCACGGGCAATGAAAGAAATCTTATTTACTGGATGCTCATGCTCTATTACCTTAAAAGGGAACATAAAAATGAATTATTGACAATTCTAGAATCAATTTATAGGCTAGAAAAGCTAACCATCAGATACATATATGAAGGTGTATATGGAGACACTAAAATATTTGAAGGAAGAATTTGTTAGCCTCTGGTTGAAGACTAGAGCTGCAGTTATCCTTCTAGAAAGGACTCCAGACCAAGGGAAGAGGACAATGATGGGAAAAATCTTCCTTCTTAAAATCATGATACTTGAGAGACCAGCAATTAATGTAATGGCTACGTCGCTGGACTCCCATGTAGTCAACCACGGTTCGCGTCCCACACCCAGTGGCTTAAAACTCACGCCGGGTGCGTGTGCATGTGTGCCCAAGATCCCGAGAGGAGAATGGAGGAGAAGGGATTGTGGCATGGCCATTCCCCCTGGTGGGTGATTTCTTGCTTTCTGTCTCTCTGTCTGTCTGTGAGCACATGTGCCCTATGGCAAAAACCTCTCAAAAAAAAAAAAAAAAAAAAAAAAAAAAAAAAAGAAAAGAAAAGAAAATCATGATACTTGATTCTTCCTAAAGATACAATATAGCATGGGAAGGACTGAGTATTAGGAGAACACAAAGAGGGGACATGTAGTCCTTAAACCAACCCAAGAAAATCTACTTTTCCATCTCAAAAACAAACTTAAGTGAACAGAAAAACTAAGGAGTCTTCACAGGGATTCTTTTTTCATTTGCTTTGTTTTTAATTTGCTAGAGGGCATGTGTGCTTGCTGAAGATAGAGAGACAGCAGGAAACACCCCCTTTAAGTACTTTCTCCATTTCCCTTTTCTATTTCTCTTTTCAGGATTTTTGAAAAGGATCAAGTACACACAGGTACCTGGTGTGTTTTTCAAGCCCTTGGGTCAGGGACTCAAACCATAGTCAGCCAGGTAGGATCCTTCTCTACTATGCCACTGGCTGGCCCCACATGGATTCTTGATATTAGCTAAGAATGGCCAAGAAGCTTTCCTATAAATGGTAGAAATGAGTATCTTCACTATATTCTGGAAGTTACCAAATGCTGTGTTCAATTATTTTTCAACCTCACTCAGATGGGCCATGTCATTATTCAGGAGTTATGGTTGGCAGAGTTTATTGGCTTAGTAATGTTGTCTCTATTTTTCCTTGATCCTTTCAAGCAAGTAACAGAGTTACTTGTGAGTGACAGAATGTGTCTTGGTTTTTATTTCTAAATGTCTAAAGCCATTAAAAAGTTTATATTGCATATCTCAGAAGACTTGAGTAGAGACAATGCTTGTGAAAGAAAACCGCCACTGTTTTTTGACAGGATTGGGAAAATAAGAGTTAAGAAATGAGGGAGACTGGAGATAGCAGTCCATGATGGCCTAAGGATCCATGGACTGAGTGAGTCTGTATCAGAGTGCCAGATTTGATCATTGCATTTTGCGTAGTAGGCAGTGGGTATGGCCAGGAAGGGATGACTAGTAACTGGAAGTCCCCCCCACAGAACACTGATACAATAAAATATCATACAACAATGAAAATGAGCTACAAACAACATTTTAAGGGTCATCCATGGCATGGTAGTTAAAGTGGCTGACTGGTAATCTGAATCCTGGACCTGGCAGCTTGCTAAACAGGCCTGGTACATGTGCTGCATGCTCAAGATTCCAAAAGGAGAAATGGAGGAGATGGAATTGTGGCATGGCCATCACCATAGAGGGTGCTTTCTTACTATCTCTCTCTCTCTTGCTCTATTTCTCCAACAAGTACATAGGCCCTCTAGCAAATTAAAAAACAAAAACAGAAACAAAAGAAAACCACATCTTATAAGTGGATGAATCTAATGATGTTATGTTGAGCAGAGTAGAAAAGTCTTCTCAAAAGACCTGAAGTATGACATACCCTTGGATAAGGTTCAAAAACAAAACAAAATAAGCAGATGTGATAAAACAATAGCAATCACAAAAGATGAGTGAGGTTACATCTCAAGTAAAATGAGACTGAAGTATAGATGTATGAGTGTCACAACCAGGAGTTAGGATTAATTCTTTCAAGGAATGTGTTAATGCTTTATGACAAAATGTCTGATTCTTAGTGCCAAAGGTTCTATTCAGTGTATATAACTCATCCAGTTGTGCACCTTTTTTTTTAATGGTACTTAAAGAGTCCATCCTTTGCACATGTTGTTCTTTAGGCATTATCTTGACTCAAATAGTTAAAGACTGGTGGCTTATTTCATGATTTTGTATTTGTGTCTAATGTACGTTTTAACATGGCAGATAAAATGCATTGTGTAGCTACAGTTTTCTGGAGTCAATCTTTGAGGAATTGTTTTTCAAGTCTTCAATACATTTTTTCTTTAAATTTAAAAAAAAAGGGGATTAATTTAGTTGTGTACACCAGAGGTTCAAAAAAATTCCCAAATGATACTTAAAGGACACTTGTGTTTATAGACTTAGCTTCACATCCATGATAGAATGTGCATTTCAGAATGAAATATCTTGACTCTTCACCTCCTATTATGGCTTTTGCCTGTTACTTTGGAGATGTAATTAATATTATTGTTTTTCTCTGAAACTTTGAAAAAGACAAGAGGACCTGAAATTTAAATAGCAAATTGTTTTTCAGACTCAGATGATCAGATAGGTGTCAGCGAATATGAATTCTTACCCCAGTTTTCTCATCAATTATTTTTATCCCAGAAAGGGAAATGTTGACCCAGATCCTTTGTTTGTGTTGTCCCTGAGACCGACCAGCTGCTGCCATTCCCTGATGAAGTTGAGAAAACAAGAATTAAAATTACCCTATGATGCTTCTAATACTATAGTTTTAAAAAACAGTTCAAGTTTTCAGCAAGGTTTACCATCTCTAAAAAGGTTAATTAAACAGCAGCAAGGTTTACCATCTCTAAAAAGGTTAATTAAGAACAGAAAGATCAAATAGACTATATTAATACATTGAGCCCAGGGCATAACTTTGTTAGCTTAGGTGAACTTGATCAAGTCTCATTCTCTTGGCTTCAGAACAGTCATTGATATTGGACTAAAGAAAAAGAGAAGATCTTTTAAGGAATTGGACTAGGAAATATTTAAAGATGTTCCTTCTAGGCCCTGTATTATTTAACAAGTATTATTTATTTAATTAGTTTCACATAGTCCAGCTAATCTCTGACATATGATGGTCTGAGTTAGGATTTTTCAACTTTATGATGGGTTTATTGGAGTATTAAATGGATTTTGACTTAATGATAATTTTGATTTGTGATGGGCTTATCAGGATGTAATCCCATGATAAATCAAGGGATGAAAACTTGTGAAATTCAAGAAACAGAAGAGTTAACATTAAACCAGATTCCAATTAAAGTTCTGAAATTTATCCAAATACTCCTAAATTCTAACCTAGAGTATTCTGTGCTCTCTACATAGAGTAAGATAAATAATGCACACATTTTCACACAGCTTTTATAATCATTTAACCAGGGCAATGGTATGGGTAGACCTGTTTGTCCAAATGTTACATCTGCCAAAATGGAAAGGCATCTGGAGTTCTTCACTGAATCAAGTCTCTAGAACAGTACTCAAAATATTCAAACAGGCCTACTGCAGTGGCACGACAGTAGAGCACCACTTTGTGAGGGTGGGTTCTGGACCAACCGAAGCAGGCTGGCCACAGAAGTACATACCTGTGATGCTAGCTAACTGGAAGAGGTGAGGCTGGAAGAGGTAAATTATTGATGATAAGACCCTGTCAAGTATACATATCTTTCTAGCTCTAGCTTGCTCTCCTCTCTTTCATATAAAAAAAAAATAGGCCATTGAACCCATGATTTCTCAGAAAATGAGGTGCTACTGGATCAATGATGTAATTAGAAAAGTTTTTAAAATAATTGAGATATGGATAAGCGAGAGCTTCTAATATAATTCCCTCAATCCAATGTTAGCTTAATACATGGCCAAAGCATTCTTTTCCCTTTACCTTAAGCTTCATCATAGAATCTTGGCTCATTTTGTCCCCTCTTGCATCCGGCACATCATCAATACCAATTAGCTTGGCCTTGTATTTTACACCATCACCTTTGAACCTGGCCAAAAGATATTCATCTGTCTTTTCAGAGCCTGAGAAAAGAAATAAATACAGGGCAACATTTGCCTTTAAATGTCTTAGGCATAATGAAATATGCAGCGGAATCTCTAATCTTTAAGGAGAATAAATCTTGATTATACTACAGCTGAGCATACATGCAATATTGTACCTGGTCTTATTCTTACTTCCTTTGAGCAGAATCATGCTCCTTAATACTCTGTATGGAGTTGGTGGGGGAGGGGAATAACGCTTAGAGGTATAAAACTGACCAAATTATGAGAAACTTATGAGAGTATGTGAAGTGGGAGGTGGGAATATTCTTCACCGCAGTTTTTTTTAAGCTTTCAAAAGAATGTAAAGAGGATATTTTTCTTTAAGGAAAAAAAAATAAGCCACCACACAATTTAGGAATATTTTGAACTATCATAAGGCAAAGGGAATTGTGGATAAATTCCCTTGAAAACCATTAAGATAATTATCCCATCATTCTGACTTCTTTTGCTCCTTATAAAAAGTCTGTTCAGTTTCATTCCTACATCTAAAGCAAGTAGTCAAGGCAAGCAAGTCACCACATAGCCTTAAGCCAAAAATGATTAAGGACTCTGGCACTTTCTGAGTGGTACTTCTTGTCAAAAGGAAGGTCTAATAAAATAAAGATCTTTAAGGGGCCAGGAAGTGGTGTGGTGGTTGGGGTGCTGGATTCCTACATGGCTGACTGTGATTTGAGTCTCAGACCCAGTGGCCTGAAAATCACACTTGGGGCATGTGTGTGCACACCCCCAGTCCCCAGAGAATGGAGAAGAGATTGCGGCGTGACCATTCCCTCATGGGATGATTTCTCACTTTCCCTTTCTCTGTCTCTCTCTGGGCATCACACTCATGCTAAGGCAGAAGCCTAAACTGTACATAAATTAATTAAAAAGTCTTGATTTTTTTTTCTTTAGAAAATGGACTTCAATAAAGAAAGCAAATTACTGAAAGATAACCATGTAACAACTGATGGTTGTATTATGAACTGAACAAAATGCTATGAACATTTCCCAGCAGGACCCAAGTTAAACACAATCATAGATTCAGAGCTGTCTTGTTACAAATGAAGTACGCCCATCTCTTTGGCCCAAGTATAACTTTTCTGTACTTGAGACTACGCTGAGGTTGAAGAAAGGCAAGAGCCTTTATCCAGAATCACATTTCTTCACAGGTAACCATCTTTAGAGCCCATCACTGGCTTTAGAAGATTTGCCCATACCTTTCTTCTTCTCTTTCTTCGATGGTGCTTTTGGAGCAGCCTGTTGCTCAGGCTGACCATTGGATGTGCTTGTTTCAACTTCGTTAGACATGGTAAGAAGGCAGGCAGCAAACCCTTGCACCAACAGACACTTCGTGACACCAGGTGATCCCAGATGGAAAAGTCTCAAATGAACATAACCTACTGCAGACACCTGTAGGCAGAGTTTAGAGGCATAACGAGATCAGAACACAACAAACCCAGACTTTGTGGCCTAATTGGCCTACAACAGGTGATTCTCTTTTGTAGTTCTTTGGACTCATGTTGTTCCCTCTCTATGACACTGAACTCTGAAAGCAAGGGAGTGGGTAGGATCGTTTCCTTTGTAGTTCCCAAAATGTGCTTAATAGATTTTTTTCTTTAAGCACTTGATACTGGCAACAATTAATGATTATCCAGCTAAGCAGTTTGTATTGGAACTTTGGCATAGAAATCTGGTATTAGAGATAGAGATCAAAAACTTGCTTAGTTTCATAGCAACATAGAAATCAATTGAAGGCTGAGCCTGATAAGATTGTAAATGGCGTCTGTAACTGGTCATGGTAAATTTTAGTTCTTCACAACATTGCTTAACTGTAAAGTCAGTGACAAGGGTAGAATTATAAATTTTGTTTTGTTCATATTAGTACATACTTAAAATGTTAGGATTTTGCATATGATCTTCAGGGCCATCTAAGCATTGTATTTAAAAAAATGTTCTTCTTGTTTGTTTGGGTTTTGAGATAGGGCATGTGTGCTCACTGGAGAGATACAAAGAGAAGAAAAGTGATAAATCATTCCCCGAAGATGATGGTCATGCAACAGTCCCTTTTCCTCCATTCTCTGCTCAGAATCTTGGGCATGAACGCACATGCACCTGGTATGATTTTCTAGTTGCTGGATCTGGGACCCGAGCCATGAAGTTTGCCATTAGAAGTCCAGTGCCTTAACTACTATGAATTCCACTGGTCCCAAAGATGTCAATTGCTGACATTAACACTTACATGTGCCAGAGAAAGAGTGACTTTATGGAGTGACTGTTGTACAATTCATTCGGCAAAAAATATTTTTGTGCTGTTTTAGCATTACCATCCTTAAAACAGTGATGGTCCATGCTCTCAACACACTGCATCATGAGTTACAGTAGATAAAACAGAAAACTCAGTCATTGTAAGCACATAGAACTAAATTAACATTTCAAAAGGCCTTTCACCTCCCAAGAGTCAAAGTTTCAACCAGGCTTCAGAGAGCTCCAGTTAAGAAGGTTAACTTTCTGCAGGAACTGAAGAAAAAAGGCCAAGAAAAGCCATTTGCTGTTGCATAATCTTATTTAAGACCACCTGTGGGCTGGCACACACACCCCTACCAAAAATAGCCTCTTCATTCTATGACTATGTCACCCATTTCTTTGGGCTCCTTAATTCAAGACCAAGCCCACACTACATAAGAATATATATTGCTTGCTAGATGTTTAAAAGAATGAAAGTCTCAAGTGTTTTTCCCAGTTTAGATTTCACTTGGTTTGCTTAAACATCAACATGTTTTCCTGAAGTTCAATATTGAGTTCCTCTCCCTATGAATTTTTAAATAGCCCTTATAGTTTAACATTCTTTGCATACACATATACATACATATGTGTGTACATGCATACAATGATCAATATTGTCTGAATTGTTTAATTTGGAGATCTAGTAGTTAATTTTACTCACCTGACTGGGGTGGAATCAGGAGACAGTCTAATTACACATGAAAGTCTAATACAGTAGAAGACTCAAAGTTATACTTACTTAAAGACTCAACTGGGGGTCAGGCACCATTAGCTTTTTACTTTAACTCTAAAAAATTCATAGTAGCCCTGTAAGTATTATGATACAGAATTATTTTATTTCATTTTCCAGAGAGAAGTCAAAGTACAAGAAGAGGTTTTGTTCTGCATATCTGTTAAGTGGAAGAGCTAGGTTTCTAACCCAGACTGTCTCCAAGCCAGAGTTCCTCAATGTTACACTGACGCACCTCATCTGAGAACTTGCATTCAAGCCACAGAGATGCTGTACACCTGTGGTGTCTCCTAAAAAGATATGTCCAAGTCCTAATCCCCGAACCTTTGAATGACTCCTTATTGAGGAGAAGAGTCATTGTGATTATAATAACTTGAGAATGAGAACTACAATTCTTGGAAATCTTGAGATGAATTTAGGGATGCCCTACATCAAATGACAGATGTGCTTATGAAAGAAAGGCAAAGGGAGATCTGAGACACAGAGACACTCAGGAAATGATAACATAAAGACAGAAGCAGAGATTGGACTGGTGTAACTACAAACCAAAGAGTGCCCAGCATTGCCATAGATACCACCAGAATCAGGGATAGAAGCCTGGACTGGGTTCTTCCTCAGAGCCTCCAGCAGAAACCAATCCTACTGGCATTTTGATTTTGAATTTCTTGACTTCAGGACAGGGAGAGAATAAATTTGTACTGCTTGCAGCCACCCAGTGTGTGTTAATTTCTTATAGCATTTCTAGGAAGTGGATATAACACCTCTGTTTTGTATCCCTGATTGGAGTCAATGGTTCCCAAATGTTTCTTGGAGACATGACAAATAAATCTCCTAGTCATATCTATACTCTTCTAATATCAGGCCAACAAATATTTTCTTAATTTGGGGGAATTTGTTCCAAATCAAGCAGATATTTACCCATGTTAACAGCATTACGAAGTGCGATTAAACTCTGACTTATGGAGACATACTGGTGTGCATCCTCCTACATCGTAGCTCCTTCCTACTGGGTCTTTTTCTTTCTGAATTGCTCAGATCTCATCTTAGAAATCAGAAAACCATTTCCATGTGACTTTGTAGTCCTGATTACCACTTTTCAGTCTTTTCAGGTCGAAATTTCTTTTTTTTTTAATATTAAGAATATTTATTACAGATACTTTCTTGAAATTCTTTTTTCTTTGTTATTATTATTTTATTTATTTATATAGTATTTATTATTATTCATATATTAAATCTTCTATATAAAACTAATGGCCTCTTTACCCTCTGCCATTTCATAATGCTCTCTCTTTAAAGGACTGTCCATCTCAACTCTAGTCTTAGAACGTCTACTGCAACTATGGACACAACTCCCGGCCAAATTGAATTTTCTGCTATTCATTGTGTAGAGGGTCCTACTGTGTGTATCAGACACCTTCCCCTTCTGTAAGCCTTTTTTCCCCTCTACACTTTGCTTCGATGAGTCTTGAAGCTTCACTCCATGGCTTGTGTTCGTGGAATTAGAATGACTTGATTTTTTTTTTTTAAATACATTTTCTCTAAATATGGGAATAAAATTGGAACCTTTCCTGCTTAATCCTGTGGTGCTCTTCTTGTGCATTTTAGGACAAGGACTTATACTTTTTCATTTTGTATGTGAGAATCTTACATAGTTTGCCCTTATTTGTCATTAATTTCATTTCTTTTTACTCCCAAATACTAATCACAAGTTTTTCATGTACTTTAAAATGCTTTTGTGAGCCATCTGGGAGCATGATGGTTAAGGCAGCTGGATCCCACCTGGCCAACCACCCAGTTCAAGCCCCAGTGGCTAGAAGAACACACTGGTACCCAAAATTCCAAGAGGAGACTGGAGAAGGGATTGTGGTGTGGTCATTCGCCCTTGAGGAATGCTTTCTTACTTTCCCTCTCTCTCTCTGTTTCTCTCTCTTGGTGAGTACACATGCCCTAGAGCAAAAATTAATTTAAAAATGCTTCTGGTTTTTAACTGCTTATGTTTTCAATCTTACTGAGCTCCCCTCTTCCCACATCTATCCTCCCAGTTGTCCCTAAAAACAATAGGTAAGACTTCTCCCTGGAGCTTCTCCCATGCTCTCCTCTAACTACAAATGGCAACTTCATGGTTTTCACACTAGTTATTTAATTGTCCATCTACCTGTTGGACTATTACCTCCTTGAAAGTAGACAACCGTTGTTCCATGTCTGGTCTATAGAAGCCATCGGGTGGATGACAATGAGGACTATTGTAGCTGTGCATTTATTTCCTTGTTATTTGCATAGATTCTTATCAATTACCTATTTTTTTGTCTCGCCATATTTCCTTTTTTTATTATTTTTTCTCAGAGTTATTTATTCATGATAGAGAGCAAATTCAGATCCATGAGGAAGAGAGGGAGAGAGAGAAAAAATACCCTTAAAAGGGCCTCATTAGGGCCTGCAGGTAATGTGGTGGTTAAAGGCATTGGACTCCCACGTGGCTGACTGAGGTTTAAGTCCTAGACCTGGCAGCTTGCTTTCCCACTTTCCCTCTCTTTCTCACTCTGTCCCCCTCTAGTCATATTAAAATTAATGAAAAAATTGGGACCAGCAGTTAGCGTAATGGCTATGTCGCTAGACTCCCATGTAGTCGACCGCAGTTTGAGTCCCGGACCCAGTGGCTTAAACTCACGCTGAGTGCATGTGCGTGCCCAAGATCCCGAGAGGAGAATGGAGGAGAAGGGATTGCAGCGTGGCCATCCCCCCTGGGGGGGGCGTGATTTCTCGCTTTCTGTCTCTCTGTCTCTCTCTGTCTGGCAAGCACATGCGCCCTATAGCAAAAACCTCTCCAAAAAAAGAAAAAAAATAAATGAAAAAATAAAGTTAAATAAAAATTTAAAAAAATAAAATAAAAAGGTCTTCCTCATGCCATGATCTCCCTTTCCCAGCCCCTAGCTCCTGAGGATCCTGGGTACACACATGGCCAACATGTTTTCAGGCCGACCTAGGGATCGCCACCTGGAGTCACTCATGTGGTTTCCAGCACTGCAGCTCAGTTCGTTACTGACTATGCCACCAAGCTGGGCCCACCTTCCCTTCTAATATAAGATTGTTGCAAGTTAAATGTACATTTTTGTTTATTCCTTTAGGTAGCACAGGATTCAGATGAAACTATGACTGAATTCTATGGGCGATTAATATTGCCCAAAGATACTAATTGTTTAAATGGTGCAACACAAGTTGGGGAGAGGGTAAGAGTGAAGGATAATTGTATCTTGTTAAATGGAAGAACTGCTTTCATTGTGGGTGAATTAGCTCAAATGTGCAGTAAGGTGTGCACAAATGCTGAGTGGCTGCAGGGGTGGTTTAAATTGCTTGGGTTTCAAAATCAGCCTCTGATCCCTGGCTCTGTGATGCTTGGCCTGGGACTCTGCTTTTCCAGCTTGTTGCATGTTAGCTCTACCAACAGGGGGTGCTAGAGGGAGACTGTTAAGCTGCCGAAGGACTTGCTTATTTCTGTTTGCTTTACATGGACTTCCTCATGGCTTGCAGTGCCTGTGCATGTGATTCCAGCAGAACTTCTTCACCCCAGCAGCAAGAATGTCTCCCTATAACAGCTGAAACAATTTAATTTTCTTTTTTAATCTGACAGAGGGCACACGTGCTTGCCAGAGAGAGACAGAAAGACAGGAAAAGTGAGAAAGCATCTTTCTCATGGAGATAGTCATGCTGCAGTGCTTTCTCCTCCATTTCTCCTTTTAAGATTTTAGGCATGTACACACCTGTGCCCAGCACATTTCTTGAGCTGCAAGATCCAGGATTCTAACTGTGCTGCTGGCTATGTGGGATCCAGCTGCCTCGAACACCATGCCACCAGCCTGGCTCAGTTTTCAGTGTTTTCCACACTTACAGAACTCCCTCATTGTAATCCCCTTAGAAACAGCAGGAGCAGTCCTCCAGTGCTTTCTCTCCAGTCCTACAGGCCCTAGGTCCTCAGAGCACAGGGACATCAGCCCTAGCTGAGTAGCACTTGCTTCTCAGAAGTCTGGATATCAGCTTCATGAGATCTGTCCTCCAAGCTAATAAACTTTGGTGATTCCAGTTTCTTCTCTTTATCCCCTCAGCACTAAGGGTGGTAGTTGCTTTCTGTAGTTTGTTTACCCAGTGATGATTTAGTATTCTTTTTTTACCCACTCAGTTATCTAGCTAACAGCTTTTATCTTTACCTAGTTAATGCTTAATAATAAGGCTTTTAAAATAACTGCTGTGGGTTAGAATCTAACCCAGACAATGATAATGCTAGTCTGTTTTGATTTGCAGCTCAAGAAACCATTCTTGAAGGATACCCTAAGTGTGATAGACTTAAGGGTTTTATTTAAACATCAATCCTTAGGTGTTTTTATTTTTAACTATATTTAAGCTATTTTTGTATATTTTGATATATGCACTTTTAATTTCCTAGACCAAAAACTTTAAAAATGTATTCCAAAATAGAGCACATTCTATTCTCTTTATGGAAGGCCCCTGAAATGTGTGTGTGACTGTACTTTAAAGTTTTGCTTAGGTCAGTGCTATGCTGAGTTCAACAATGCATGTGTTGATAGCAGAGGAAAGATGACCCAGAGTCAGGTGGAATCACTGGTTGAAAAAGTAACCTGGCCGTCAGAGTTTATTGCTCAGTTTTGAAGCTTATATCATGCTTTCTTGCAGGATATTATCCTCCCACAGGGTATTATTTCTGACAGAGAAAAAAAAAACTTTAGCTTGTTAAGTTTGGCATTTTAAAATAATTGTACAGCAAGACTATTTTACAGGAATTTAAGAAGCACCACAGAGTACTTTAAGGGGTTTGGAAGAGGCAATGACAGCATGTGGGTCCAATCATAAGAGTGATACAAGACATAGTAACCTTATAGCTCAAGATCTTGTTGACCTAGTGTTAGCAGACTGGGCCAAATGGAAGGGCTCTAAGGTGGTAGGTGCTATCTTGCTCTATTTTTGCAGCAAAAACATCTTTCTTCAGACATTTAAGGACACCTTTTCACAGCACGGCAACTGCTTTAAAAGTATTTTGATCCCTTTGACTATATCTTTTCACTATCTAAGGATGAGCACCTACAAAGGACATAGAAAAAAACAGGGATAAAAAGCTTCTTTCGTATAAATTCTTTGATGAAAATGGTGTGTATGTTAAGTTTCAGGAGCTGAGTATAGGTCTCCATTGTAGTATCTCTTTGAGCCGGCAGGTGGTGTGGTAGTTAAGGGTGCTGGACTCCCACATAACAAACCATGGTTCGAGTTCCGAACCTGGTGGCTTACTTTCTCTCTCTCTCTCTCGCTCACTCACTCACTCTATCCCTCTCTGGTCAAATTAAAAATAACTAATTAAAGTTAAGGAAAATAATTCTTTTAAAAAAGAAAAAAGGGAAAAAGAAAGGTATCTCTACTCCCTGAAATGCTCAGAAGGTAAACTCTGTCCATAAGGCCTAAAATTCAAAGATCAACTCTTTAACAGAAGAAATGTTAAAAGACAAACTGAGAAATTTTAACCAAAGTATTCATCCAGTTATGCATATGCCAGAGTGATAAACACTGACCTTTGTCCCAAGATTTAAAGAACAAATCCCCCATCACAGACTTTTCTGATGCCCAGGTACTTCGGTAGAGAAAAATCAACTCAAATTCGGCATTCATATGGGTAATACTTCCAGTAATGTTGAGGAATTGTCCTTTATGTCCATAAAACCTCTAGCAGGGTTCATAATGAATAGTGTTTTAAGGATTAGGGCCTGGGAAAGGAATCTGAGGGCCAAAAGATGCCTTAGTTATTTCCTTTGATTACCTTCCAAAAGTAGGGCATTGTTGGAAAAAGTGTCTTGATTATGTTGCGCTGTGGGATCTCTTTTAATGCTCTAGTATGATAAGACATTTCTTGTAAAGGGGAAAAAGTAAGTGTAGGACAAACAGGAAGTACATAGTCTTCTCATCTGTTGGGTTTAATTCCAGGGGTACTTCTGACCAAAGAGCACAGATTTAGGAAGCATACACAAGGGGTGCTATCATAAAGCAAGCATCATAAATTAAAACTCAGCAATGTATACAAAGGGTCACATGAGCAGTTCTCTATCTAAATGTAGCTGGTTTGTTATTCTAGTTCTCAGGGACAAGCCTGTTTTCTACATTAGAAGACTGAAAAGAGACTTAAGATGACACATTTGGAAAAAAAGGAAAATCTGAAGTAATCATATATTATGGACTACTCCTTAAAGCCTCATATAAAAAGTTGCAAATGAACATTGCTATATTAATAAAATTGGCTTCCCTTTGAATAAAGAGATCTAACTTATATTATATATTTTATATAAACCTTCCTTTTAAAATGCATATTTCCCCTTTCTATGGCACTAGAATCAGATGACTAGGAGAGATTTTGGAGCTTGCAACATCTTTCTTGGTTTCTGAGAAGGTTCTGAGGGATATGTACTGGAAGACTGCATGAGTCATCTTACAATGACTATGACCTTTGCACTAATAAAAATCAGCTATAGTTTGTTTAATCCTTAAAGTGATTCATGTAACATTTCTAGTATATTTGGACCTTGAAATGCCATCATGGTTGAGAATGATCACCATTAAAATCTAGACTTTCTAGGGATAGGTTTGGGGGGCACCATCTTCTTCTCCTTTTTTTTTTTTTTTTTTTTTTTAGACTTTTGCCATAGGGTGAGTATACTTCCTAGAGATAGAAAAAGAAGAGAGACATAGAAGGAAAGTGAGAAATCACTCTCCAGGGGGGTGATTGTGCTGTAATCTTTTCTCCACTCTCCTCTTGGGATTTTGGCCACACACATACATGCACCCAGTGTGATTTTCATGTTACTTGGTCTGGGACTCAAACCACGGTCAGCCATGTGGGAGTCCAGTGCTTTAACCGCAACACAACCTATCGCTCCATGGTTGGCACCTTCTTACACTGGCTCACCCTTTTCACCAGTAGAAATGTATTGGTATTGGCAATGGTATTACTTAATGAATCCAGAGTTTGAAGCAGAAATTATGACACAAATTTGCCAGCCATCCTTCTTCCTCCACTCCGAACCTCCAAGCCAACCTTCCTACCCTAATTATACAAACTAGTCAGGAATTTGCTTGGTTGGTCTTTAACTATTGGTAAAAGGAACAACTTAAGTACCTAAAGGCAGCCCCATTTCACCAATGGTAGAGAATCTGCTTTTAATGTAAAGGGGGATGAGACAATACCTCATATACCAAGCACTTAAAACACTTCTCTCGAAAGCCCTTTGAAATAGTCTCTATTTTATGAATAATGAAATAAATACAATAACACAGGATCAATCCCTAATAAGCTGCTGAATTAAAAATTGAGCACGGTCTGTTGTTCACTTTTCTATGGTGTATTCTGTTTTTGCTTTTTTCTTTAATCTCACTCATTTTAATCTGCATTTTATAAACTGCTTTTAAGAAGTCATAATCCCATTGATTTTAACATATCAGTTAAGTTAGCAGAGTCACATAAATTAGATATGTGGCCAACATGGCTCAGCAGTAAAATACAATGCTCTCTGCATCAATCCCACAAAGTAGATTCCCAGTTCAAGTCCAGAGACCTTCCCTGAGTACCTTGGGCATATGCCTGCTCTTGATCTGGGGCTGGCTAATGCCTGAGAATGGATTGTGATATCAAGACCCTGTTGAGGGACCAGCAGTTAGTGTAATGGCTATGTCGTTGGACTCCCACGTAGTCGACCGCAGTTCACGTCCTGGACTCGGTGACTTAAAATTCACGCCCAGCGTGTGTGCGTGCGTACCCAAGATCCTGAGAGGAGAATGGAGGAGAAGGGATTGCAGCGTGGCCATCTCTCCTAGGGGTTGATTTCTCGTTTTCTGTCTCTCTGTCTCTCTCTGTCTGGCGAGCGCACGCACCCTATAGCAAAAACCTCTCAAAAAAAAAAAAAAGACCCTGTTGAGAATGTTCTCTCTCTCTCTCTTTTTCTAACTCATGAAGGAAATAAACTTTAAAAAAAAAAAAAAAACCCAAAACCTAAAAGCAACATAAACATCTTGGCTTAGAAGGTCCAGTACTTTGTACTAAAAACAGAGAACGTGCTTTCTTGTTCTTTGACTTATGTCCTTATGTCTGCCTCAGCTAAATGCCGAATTAGGACATGTGAAATATTAACCTCCAAGAAAGATCTCAGGGTCCAAGAGGGCAGCAAACACAGCCTTCACCATCTTCAAAGTAGCTTTTTGAAAATAAGTGACACTGCCAGAGATGCTGCAGCAAAGTTGCTCCGTTTCTGATATTTGATGCAGAGCCTTCCTCTCTTAATTTGATTCCTATGCTTTTCTCCTAGAATTCCTAAGGCTATTCTGTTCTGCTAAGGCCAAACTGAGAAGACAGGAAGATGTGTGCAGCCTGTTTAATCGGGGAATGAGACTGTGTTAATGCATACTGAAAATAAGTACTTAGCAGATTTCTTGCAAATGCTGACACTGCCGTAAGGGCCTCAATAATAGATCATGCCTGAGTCAATGAACTATACACAAGTTATGAATTCACAGCAAGCATGCCACATTGCTTTTAACCCTTGGAAAGGGTGCTACAAGACTTACAGAGCATATAAAACCCTAAATCGAGAAACATTCCCGTATTTTTAGAATCATGTCAGACTAGAGAGTTCTTTATAGTGTTAATTTTGGGTAGAGATAAGAAAGCATAGCAGCTGAGAGTAAGAGGCCAAGAGGCTTGGGAGTCTGACATTATCAGGATACACCATTCCTTAGTTCTATGGCCTAGGGCAACTTATCTAATATTCATTACATCATCTGTAAAATAAGAATATAGTTTGCTGAGCTGGTGTGAAAAATAAGTAAGAACTTATGTAGAGACCTTTGTGCTTAGCATATGTTAGCCATGGTTAAACCAAAGGTAGGTTTCACAGAAGCTAGGTGGTATGTAGTCCTGTATGGTATCCAGCATTGTTTTTTCACAGCAGTGTTTAAACACTTTTAGAATAACAAGGACCTTTAAGAAACAGCTAGAGGCATGGAGGATATGGTACTTTGATTAATAAAGCCCAGGTGAAAAACTGAGAGGGTTTGCCAGTAGGAAAGCCACTTCCTGCTCTACTCTGGCTTCTAAGTTGGCAGAAGGTTAAGTTTTAATGGGAACAGGACTCTTGGAACAAACTGAACTCTAAGTTACCTAAGAGAGGCTTATTCTAATGGATCTGTGGTCAAATTTATGCCTACATCACTGCCATTAATGATTTAGGACATCTACCTCATATCACCTGGGAAACTTTTACTGGGGAGCTCTTAAAATGTTGATGTTCCTTTCATGGCCAGATCAATTAAATCAGACTCTCTGGGAAAAGAGACCAAGACATCAACATATTTTAAAGATTCCCAGATGTACTGACAAGTTTGAGGTTCAATGGTTTACCTCAACAACCCTTTGTCCCCTTAAAGAAATACCAAGTGGGTTAGACTATTGAGTTGGAAGAAATCTAGGGAATAATTTGGTCACATCCTTTCATTATAAAGATTAGGAAAGAAAGAATATATGACTTGTCTAATTGTTAAATAGCTGGTTGGGGGTAGAAATGGTACCAGGAAAGATTTAGATCCTAACATGAGACTCTACTGCCTTATTCCTAGAGATTACATTTTAAAAACTGACACATGTTTTTTAAACAGGCTGTGCAAAGCCCATTACATGGAGAATGAACTAAGAATGCCTCCCATTTAGTAGATATACTAAGCAAACAACAAGAAATAGCAGAGTAATTTGAATATAGTATTTCATAAATGTTTTCTGAACCAAAAGAGAAAAGGGATTTTATATGGTTTAATTATACATTGTCACTGGATTCCTTTTAGCCTAGGTAGCAGGAGAAATACTTCGTCAAACCAGCTTATTAATGTTGATTTGGCTGCTTTGGCCAGTCTGAGACACAACTGGCAGATCAAAGAATTTCAATCTATTTCAGCACATTCTCTACTGCTTAGTGCTTAGCCTTTAAGGCTGACTTTCTTTCTTTTCATCCTTCCTTCCTATTTTTCCTTTTTTTCCCCTTCCTTCCTCCCTTCCTTCCTTCCTTCCTTCCTTCCTTCCTTCCTTCCTTCCTTCCTTCCTTTTTCCCTGGTATTATAAGACTTTTTGAGATGGCAATTCATATTTTTGATTCATGATCTGTTCTCTATTAATTTTTTTTTAATTTTGTTTTTCAAGTGTCTAAATCTGTATTAGGAATATCTCCAAGCAGAGATGAAGGGAATAGGCATCTCATATAGTGTTTAGGAAAGTTTAAGCTTTAAGGAAGCTTTATGTACCCAAATAATGCACCCACTCTATAAACTGGGCAGTTCCACTAAACTCTCTGAAAGTACCTGAAAAGTATTCATAAGTTGAATTGATGTACCAAGTATGATCAATTTTGCAATTATATTTTTACTTGGTTGGGTCAGCTATTAGCTTGAGAGCTGAAAAACACAGGAAGTATAGTCTTTGTAAGAGTATGCTCTAGCTTCCTGGCACAGCTAGACACAAGTTAATATGCTTGTATGAACAAAGACATGCATAGAGGATTGATTCTAGAGTCCCTCCTTACATTTATTCACCTACTAAGAGGATAGTGTTGTAATATCCATAGGGTCTTTAGATCATATGGAATTTTTGTCACTATGAACACATGAGGTTTGAGGTTGGATTAATTGGTGTTAGAGGGACTACCCATCTGAGCTTTAACAGCCCAGTTAATCACATATTTTCTACCCTAGTTGTCACATGACTTTCTCTAGTGTAGATGTAACAGAATAGGAAAACTAAACTTCAACCTCTCCTTTCTTCTACAAGGGGAAGGTGACATTGAGACCTTGGTTTATGAGCGCTCTACAGGTTCAAAATTACATTTCTGTCATGGCATAATACTGCTGGCATTGGATCACTTGGGTTATACTCTGCATGGTTACCCTTTTACCAAAGACCATTTGGATGTGGCTAACCAGGCAATAGTACCTGCACTCTGTATACCTCAAATGAGCTAGTAGGGAAATACAGGGGGTACAACTTGACATGGAAAACAGAATTAGGTTTCTGGTCTAGTGTGCTGTTTGCTTCAACCCAGCTTTACCAGAGCTTAGGGTCATTAAGCACTAATCCCTCTAATGATGTGCTATTTGTTTCTTTATATGTTGTCCCTTCTGAACCTGTTCCTTGGGAGTCATATAGGGAAGAGAGATTGGCAAGAAATGACTGCATCCTTGAGCTCAATTCTTAGTTTTAATTGTCACTTTGAACCACCTTATTAGTTCTTTCTCTTTCTATTTTATTTAGGAAGATATCAAGTCATTCATGAAAAAGCCATGAGTGGTTTCCATTCACTCTTAGGAAAGGCAGTTAGAAACCCATTATGGGAGAATGGATAGTAACGGGTTTTGCAGGATGGGAGAGGTTTGACAAAGGCTATTCTTTTTTTTACACTTTGGGTGTTAGTGCCCAGGTAGCTGGGAACCTGGTGAGTAAGTTCACATACATTGCTGGGAAATTGGCAATAGACTGAAGTGACTTGACATGGGTAAGAAGACACCCAGGGGGCAATTCCTTATGGGTAGAAGATGAACACTCTAAAGACTTGGGTTCAAACATCAGCATTCCTTTCCATCTAACCTAGCTAGGAAGAAATCTTGGAACTTTGATTACAGTAGCAGATGAGTAGTGGGTACAAGCACTCAGAAAGAACTATGTGACCAGAGAGTTCATGAGGATGTGACAGAACTCAGTTGAGCACTTCGTTCTGCACCCTGAGACAACACTGAAAGACCGGCAATGGCAGAACCTCATTCAGTCGCCTGACTACTTGCTTCAGTGGATGAAACCTAGGCTTTGGTAGCAGCAGAATAGCTGGTAGGGGTGTCTGCAGTGTTGCCAGATACAACATGCTGCAGTGACAATGGCATGAGGGGGCCCCACCAAGGTTTGGTATTTCTAATTTTGAAGTGATAATAAATATGAAGAAGGAAGAATTTTTTTCTTCAAAGTAAAGTGTTCATAAATAATTAGAGTGGGTGAATGGAATAAACTGGTTCTAAATTTTGAATCTAAAAGAACTCTGTTTTGTATCATTAGAAGATAAAGTAGGACACTATATATCATTCTGCTTCCCTCCCAATCTAAATCCAAGCAATTTTAGAGTTTTTAATATTTGAAAAATATGTATTATTGTGATATGGAAGCCTCTAGAATTTTCTATTGCAGGGCATCTGGGGCAGTGATTTGAAAAGCATTTGGCACTGATATAAAAATGCAATAAGTACATAAATTGTACTTCAAAGGTGGTATCTATATCCTTTTGTCTATCAGTTTCAGTCACAGAGTGCGGACACTTGGTATATATTAAGTGGGGACATACAATATCTCCCATTCATAGCCTGGCTTGCTTCACTCATCAGTAAATCTTCCATATTCTTCCACTTTCTGTCAAAAGCCAGGGTTTTTGGTTGTTTGTTTGTTTGTTGTTTCTTTTAATGATTGAATAGTATTCCACAGAGTATATGTGCCAGTTTTTCAATCCATTCATCTGTTCATGGGCATTTGGGTTGGTTCCATGTCTTAGCCATTGTGAATGGTGCCACAATAAACATTGATGTGCAAGCACTTTTCTGATTAAGAATTCTTCTGTTCTTTGGGTAGATTAAAAGGTATAGAAACATAGTAAATTGATGTAGATATCAGATATAATGTGTGAGAAAGAGTAGGGTCTGAGGAAGGACATTTAGATGAAAAATAGGGAGGCAAGGCATAAATGAGACAAAGAAATGTGGTATTGTCTGTTGAAGGTATTTTATAGTTTTATCAACTGGACTAGGAAGAAATGTTCACATGTTGAAATATTCACTTTGTAAGGTAAATAATATAATTGAATGTATAAAAGAAAATGAAATAATAACATGTAAATAAATTTTAAAAAGTTTAAAAAAAAGTTTGTATCTAAATGTACCATTTTTCCTTGCAAGAAATGATAGTCCAAAAGCTAACAAGAGAAGACATTGTCACTGAGAGTTGATATGTACTACTGACCCTGCCCCCTAAAAAACTAGTGGAACTATTATTGAATAACATTATAGAATGTTCAGTGTTGAAGATAATAGATGTCTATATCTTTGATTTGATTATTGTACTATATGTATCTTTTAAAAAAACCACAGTTCCCTGCATAGATGTACAATGATTATTTGTAAACCAGGAATCATAATTGCAAAAAGCTAATGAGACAGCATGAGAAAAAAGGACTCCATCATTGTGCCGCTGAATTCCTGCACAAACACTCTTACACTATTTATACCTTTCCAACAATCCTCTCTTATATCTTCATGTACTTACCCAAATTGACCAGCAAGGACTTCACTGTTTATATTTCTATCATTGCTAAGTTAGATTAGACACCTCTACCAAAACAATTCTTTCTTTATTCCAAACTAGTTTTTTTTTTTAAATGAAATCACAAAGATAACTCTTAAGCAGTTTGTTTCTTAGAATACAACATTAAGTGAGACTTTCTTGTTCCCATATGGATTAATCCTGAATTAAATCAACACTAGCGTATAGCATACCCAACGTGTGAACTTAAGGACACAGTCAGTCACTCATCTGAGTCCCTCCATGACTTCACCTACGATACATATGCATATAAATCCTTACTTTTAAACATTTTGCACTTTCTACTCAAGTGACATTACAGTAGTCATCTCGAAAATTTATGTGATGCTGGAAGACTTAAAGAAAATATTATGGTGCGGCTTCTTGGCACAAAAGTTCAAGAGACGCCAGATGCCACATGGTGCCTCACTGCAGTTTGAATCCCTGGTTTTCTGAGCCTGAAATACACCAACAGCCCAAGATCTGAATGGTAGGAGAAATGGAAGAAAGGGATCGAGATGTGACCTGACCTTCTAGAGGGTGCTCATCTCTCTCTTACTCCTTCTCTCTTTCCTTTTCATGTGCACACATGCTCTATCATGAATAAAGTCATCTGAACAAAAAGGATATTTAGAAGCACTGTGTTTTAAATAGTAAGCTATAAATAAAGAACCACATACATTAAAAGAATTATTTTAAGACATATACCGCACCAGGGCACTTTAAAAAGAGGTGGGTAATCTTAAACTTTTCCTCTTTCAAAACCAATGCAAAAAATATTGCCCGATATTTGCTTGCTTCTTTAATAGCCTGTCTGAATATTATATAAAATCCCAATGTGGTTTCCCTTTCCAGGCAGAGCTCCACATTTATATAATCCTTAAAGCCATGACTTGAGTGTCACTGTACCTTTCTGTAACTCATGTTTCAGAAACATGCTGGGTTTGAAGAGTTTAAAGGAAGGATCCAGATGCCTTGTAACATCAGCATAGAGCAGAGGTGTATGTAATGATTTTACATAGACAGGTGGAGTTATCTTCCATTACATTTCTGTATATAGACAAAAAATCATGGAAAATATTCTTATAGTTATGTAGACCCAACACAGGTAAGTTTACATGATCTAATTAGAATATGTTGTCTCCAGGTGGCGTTTCTGGGAGAACATGCCTTTTGATTTGGTATTCTTTCTACCTTAGGGTTAACATTAGTCTTCCACAGGAGACTTGCCATAGGCTCACAGCTCCATATCTGATGGGAGCTATTCTACTGGGGCAAGATATCCAGAGCCAAAGGGCACTTAGTTTTCATCATCAGAAATGTTGGTGACCTGCTAACCCCACTGGCTAAGGCTTCTTTTTTAGAGCCAGTGTGGTGCAGTGGTAATGCAGCATTCTGCAAGGCCAGAAGCCATGTACTAAGGACTGGGGTTTGGCTCCCTGGTCGATTTGTACATGTTGGAGTGCACACACACTTGGCTGGCAGAAAGGCTAAGGGGATCACAACAGGAGACCCTGATATTAGTGCTCGTCTCTTTCGTACATGAAAGAAAGAAGCCTTTCGAAATTTTTCTTTTAAACACTTATTGTTTTCTTTTGTGTGCTCAGTATATTAATTATCATTTTAAGGATGTTTCTTTATAAATTGGCTGATTTTTCTTAGCAGACTAGGTTGTTTTCAAATAGGGTGATTAAAAAAGGAATTACTTAAAAATCAGGTTTACAGAGAACCAGCAACTAGATAACTGGTTTTCTCTTCTTCTAATACCGGTCTTCTAGCATATTAGGAAGTTTCCAGAATACTAACAAAAAGGGAGGAGAGCTCTTCAAGAAGAAATAAAAATATAAAGTTAATTTTCTTATTTGGTTGTTAGTTAAGTTAAATAGGTTAACAGATAAGATGTCTCTGTGTAATTTTAGGTTTTGGTATGTCAGGGAGAAAGGAATCTGTCAACTTATCTTGCTTCTTGAGGTGCTATATTAATACTACTTCACTCTTGAAGATTTAGAAAACAAGACTCAAAAACTATTCTGCAATAGCTAGCCTACCTGCTTTGAAATTATGCTTATATTAATGGTTATAAAATGAGGGAACCATAGATGGCATCCTGGTTATGGCATTGGACTCTCATTTGGTTGACCATGGTTCAAGTTCCATCTCAGGAACTTACCTTAAAATAAGAAAAAGAAAATAAGTAAATGAAATATTCAAGACTAAAGCTTTGAAAGTGGGCCTAATGACATAGCTAGGACAGTGCTTAGATACCTTTTTATTATGCAACTGGCACAAATGAGGTATTTTTACCTCCCCTAATCCTGAAATAATTAACCTCGATAATCCTAGAAAAATACCAGTTTTTCCCCCCAAGTCTACCAAATATTCTTTTATCTAAAAGATTGAAATAATTAATGTCTTAATATTAATATGAAAAATAGCTTAATTTATATTGATTTCTATTAATTAATAGACCATGCAGTATGCTGTTTCTTATAAACTTTATACTGTTAACCTGATAAGCAACACACTCAATTTGAGTATTTTAAAAAGCAATCAGCTATGGGACCAACAGTTAGCGTAATGGCTATGTCGCTGGACTCCCACGTAGTCGACTGTGGTTCGAGTCCCGGACCCGGTGGCTTAAACTCACACCGGGCGCGTGTGCGTGCGTGCCCAAGATCCCTAGAGGAGAATGGAGGAGAAGGGATTGCGGCGTGGCCATCCCCCCTGGGGGGTGATTTCCTGCTTTCTATCTCTCTGTCTCTCTCTGTCTGTCTGGCGAGCGCACGTGCCCTATAGGAAAAACCTCTCCAAAAAAAAAAAAAAAGCAATCAGCTAAACAAATCATCAGATCATAGGCATCAGATGAATTGCTACTCAAATGACTTGAGTTGATAAATTTATTCACTAGGACAATCTAGTTTTTCTATACTATAAAGATTCATTCATGGGATCTGTGTCTATGTCTTTCAAAATCATCTCTAGCTACAGACAGTTTTCGAGTGAAACTAATATTGGATAACCTTCTTCTCCTTCCATATAAAATGAGTTTGACTTATGTTAATGGTGAGATTACTATTTAGCAAGTGGAGTAAAAAAGCAAGGAAACAGAAAAAAACCTACAAACTGTATTCTGTTTCCTACTTCTCAAAGTATTGGTTAAAAATTGTGTTGAAGGGACCATCAGATGGCGTAATGGTTATGTCACAAGACTCCCCCATAGCCAACCATGGTTCAAGTCCCAGACCTAGTGACTTGAAAATCATGCCAGGCACATGTGCATGCATGCCCAAAATCCCAAAAGGAGAATGGAGGAGAAGGGGTGTCACCATCCTTTCTGGAAGGTGATTTCTCAATTTCTGTCTCTCTGTCTCTCAAGTGAGCACATGTATCCTATAACAAAAATCTCTACCAGAAAAAAACAAACAAACAAACAAAAAAAAACCAAACCAAACCAAACCAAACCAAAACAAAAAAAACGTGTTGAGTAATTTTCCTTTTCAGTAAGTTATTATTTACAAACCTGCTTGGCACTCAGAGTGCAAGATCGAGGTTTAAATTTACGGTAAGAGGTTGGTAGGTTGGTTAAAATCTGAGTTATCACTGGCAAAATTGCCTAGTGTAAGCAGATGGAATGAGAGTTCTTGTTTTTCCATATGCCTGCTGGATGCCTACCATTCTTAGAAAGATTCATTACCTTTTTAAAATGACTATCACTGGGATACCACTCTAGTACATAGTTCTAGCATGAGATGAACTAATAGGAATGATTCCTTATCAAATGCAACTTAGAAGAGCTTCAACTGAGATTTCCTGGCCCTTTAGATATTCCTATTTATACTGAACTACAAAAAGGCTTCTAGTTAGACTACACAGAAATGTCAACATCAATGAGTTGCAATAAAGGAAATTTTCTTGGTTCATAAAAATATGTAGTACTTGGGACCAGCACTGGATTCCCATGTAGTTGACCGCGGTTCAAGTCCCGGACCCAGTGGTATAAACTCACGCCAGGTGCATGTGCGTGCATGTTCAAGATCCCGAGAGAAGGATGGAGGAGAAGGGATTGTGGCCTGGCCATCCTCCTGGGGGAAGATTTCTTGCTTTCTGTCTCTCTGTCTCTGTCTTTCTGGTGAGCACATGTGCCCTATAGCAAAAACCTTTCAAAAAAAAATATATATGTAGTATTTAAGGAAGATGTTTCATTAGCTTTTATGTTCTTTCAGAGTAGTTTCTTTTGTATTCTGAACCACTAATGACCTATTGCAAAATTCTGAACCTGCCAAGCAATTGACAATTTGATGGTCAAGGAGAACATAGGATGGACCATAGGATTAGATAGGGGTTCCATTTATAGCCTCCCTTTCTGATCCCCATTATGGCCATTAAACTTGTGATAGTCCTTGAAGCTTTAGGGTAGATTCACTCCACAATGGCATCTGCTCTTTAGAAAAGTAGCTACTAGGAAAACTGCAAGTCTTATTATGGAGGCATTTTTAGCATCAGGGAATGCAATTAGATCATTTGTTTCCTTAGCTGAACTCTAGAGCCCAATGCAAAGACAAGTCTTTGAAAGCTACTATTAAGTTCCTAATCCAATCTTTATTAAAAAGTCTCAATATTGCAGACAAGGAGGTTAAGACAAATCCTCCAGAAGTAGTGATCAAGTCCTTCCACACTCCAGGAAAGCCTTACAGTGCAACAGCATTTTAACTTAGAAAAGTGTTGCAATATTTTTGTAACTAGCAATGTACTTATTAACATTGTAGAAGCATGTAAATAATTGAAAGAAAAACAGAGAAACAACACTAACAAGTTAGCTTAGTCCCTCAAAACCAAGCAGAGTTCTACTTTTAGGACTAATTATCAGACTTGCGATAGGAACAAAGTTTCTTTCTCAGAGAGAATCACTGTAGTGTTGATGTTTCCTACACTAAATCCCACTCTACATTTGGACCCTTATCTAAAATTTCTCTTAAAGGGAAAAACTAAGTGTCATCCCCTTTGACTCTTTTTTTTTATAATTCTGCCAGATAATGTGTATGCTTACCAGAGAGCGAGAGAGAGAGAAAGCGAGAGTTAGAGAGAGAGAAAGCATTCCCCGTGGGGAATGGTCACACTATTGTTCCTTCTTCTCCATCTCTGCCCCTTTTCAGGATTTTGAGGGCACCCAAACATATCTAGTGTGTTTCTCAAGTTGTCAGTCTGGGGCTCAAGTCACACATCTGGCCATGTGGGATCCAGATGCCTTAACCACCAGGCCATAGGCTGCCCCCATGCCTTTGGCTCTTAAGACCATGTCAGCTGTCATACATTGTGCCTAGATAGAGTGACTCTCTCATTTAATCCTCTGGGGAAGCTACCATCATCCCAATGTGACCAAAGAGGAAACTGAAGCCCAAAAGAAGCAATCTTTTGAAAGTCACACCATTTTAGCACATGCGCTTTAACCTTACTGCTATACAACAATACAGGGAGAATTAAGTAAGTGCTTCAAAGATAGGTGGAATGTGCATTAGTCAGAAAATACATCTGGGAAAAAGGAATTGACAGCAATGTGTAAAGGATATTCATGTCTGTGTGGCTAGACTATAGAGCCCGTGTAGGGTTATACTAAGGAAAAAGGTTGAAAAGTGGGTCAAGTTGGATTAGAGTAGGTTTACAGCACTCTATTTTGTCTAGACAGTACTGGGAAGACTTTGAGGTTTTGAATGATGGTGTAGAGGTTGGGGTGGTGACACACTGAGAATATGGACTTGGCATCAAAGAGTCAGATAGCTTTGTAGTATGATAGTTGCATGAACTTGCCACTTTGAGTGATTCAACGCTGCTGGTTTCTTTCATTTAGATACTTGACTAATCTTTTGGAAACAAAGCCTTTTAATTGAAAGGTTAAGGTCTGACAGTCTCAAATGTCAGATTCAAGGTTATCCTATCTTGCCAAGCTCTGATGCTTAGTGACCCTCAAACTTCAAATAAACTAAGTATCCTAAGGTGGCTTTTTAAAAAGTCAAAGGCCAATTATGTCTTACCACACTTCATTCTAAAACTCCCTCCATACTACAAAAGGACTCCTTGAATGTTAGTTTTATAAAAATTTATATAAGTGAAATGACATTTTGAAGTGTGAACACCTTAAGACAAAAAAGGAACATCATTTTTGCAAAAGGCAGCTATTGACTAAATAGTCACATTGTTATAAGCTTCTTGCATAATGTAGAATATATATTCCATTTTCCCATTTTATGTATACTTCCCCATATGATTATTGAAAGTCTAGAAAAGGCAGTGCCAAGGAAATGATGGTTAAAAAGGATAATAGCAGGGTAAAAGATAGATCTTCTGCTTCTTAAACATTAAAAATATAATGGTGGCATGAGCCTTTCTATAACTTTAAAATTAAATTCTTGGCTAGCCCCATAGTCTAGGGCTTAAGAGACTTGGATACCAGATGGCTGATCATGGTTTAAATTCTGACTCTGATTGCTTGAAAAACACATTAGACATATGTGTATGTATATGTGTGCCCCTCAAATCCTGATAGGATGAAATAATGGAAGAGAACGGATTGTTAGTGTGAACATACCCCATTAGGGGTGCTTCCCCCACCCCTGTGTCTCTCTGCCTCTCTTTGGTGAGCACATCTGCTCTCTGGTAATGAAAAAAAAATTAAGTTCCTTAGACCTGTGTTAATTTGTCAGAAATATTTAAAATGTACATAAGTCTATAGTCTACCTTGGGCTTAGCAAAGAATCATGAAGATACTCAGATTCAGTCACATTTCAATTAAACTCAAAAGCTGAGAGACCTGGACCAGCAGTTGGTGTAATGGTTATGTTGCTGGACTCCTACATAGTTGACTGAGGTTTGAGTCCTGGTCCCAGTGGCTTAAAACCTACGCTTGGCATGTGTGCATGCATGTCCAAAATCCTGAGAGTAGAATAGAGAAGAGACTGTAAAGTGGCCATCCTCCCTGGGGAGTGCTTTCTTACTTTCTGTCTCTCTCTGTCTCTCTGGTGAGTGCAGGTGTCTTATAGCAAAAATCTCTCTAAAGAGAAATTTAAAAAAAGCTGAGAGCACCTACAAAGAGAACATGAGTATGATCCAAAAGCATACAGAATTCTGCTCATAGCCAGTTTTGAACACTATCATCTTAGACATCACTAACCAGTACTTTGTTATCCAAATTTGTTCAGAAAAGATCTGGATATATTGAGAAGTCAACATTAAGTTTTGAATCAAATGATAACTACGGTTTGTAAAAATTCAATTATGCTAGGATTTTAAAAGTTGGTCAAGATATGACCTATCATTGGTTTCCAGTCTGGGGTTCCTGGACACACTGCTGTCTGTACAGACAGTAATGAGCTGAAAATCTTATTTCAGCATTTAAAGAGCTTAAGGTGAAGGGAGCCAGATTCCACATGGCTAACTGCAGTTAAAATCCTATCCCTGGTGATTTGAAAAAACATGCCAGGCACAAGTACATGTATGCCCCAAATCCCAAAAGGAGCGAAACATGGGGAAGGGATTTCAGTGTGATCACACTCTACTGTGGGGTGTGTTCTTTCTCTTTCTCTCTCTGGTGAGGGCACATTCTTTGGCAATTAATACATAAATAAAAATTAATAGATATCACATCTTAACCTACAGTACAGGCAAATTATAAAGCCAGATTTTTTTGATTTGTACAGAAATTATGTTATGTCAAAAGAAATAATTATCCAGTAGACATGTCAAAGGTCTTGTCTATTTTATCAACTTTTTTTAGTTATTTAACAAACAGTTTGATGGATACCTTTGAAAAGAGAAATAGAAGGAGAATAGTAAGTTGTCATTGGATCAACTATCAGGATGAAAACTACTCACTACAATCGTTTTTAGCCAAGTGATTACAACCATCAAGTCACAGAGAAATGAGAAATGATGACTTCTCCGCTCGTAGAAGTTAAACCAATGACTTGGGAAGACTACACCATCTGGACAATTTTAGTAACAGCTTGTCTGCCTTTCTCAGGCCCTGAGCAGATATAACACTACAACATATGGATATTGCTCATTATAAATAACCTTTGATTTTTTTTAAATAGGCTCAGAACTGTTTTTCTTGTACCAACAGATAAAAAGGCAAATAGGCTGAAGTTTTCCATTTTGCTCGCTATATAATAAATGACAGTAAATGTAAATGAGAGTAGCTTGAGTTATTCATCTGGTCATCTGGTTACTGTTTACTGAACACCTAGTATGTGCCTAGCATTTCATTATACTATATACCATGGCAAAATAGGCATGATCTCTACTCTTGGGGCTTATAGTATAGGCAGAGGAGAAAGAAGAGAAAGTAATAATTACTGCTGATACTGTGGGTTTTGGAGGAAATGGGTAGAAAACCTCTTTGCCATTAGTAATGTTTAGTAAGAGAGAAAAAAATTAGCACTACTTCAAGGAATTTTATGTAAACTGCATTCTTACTAATATCAGACAGAAAGATGCAAATTATATCTTAAAAGCGAATTACTGTCTTTGACACTTAGATTTATGACATAACTTAAACATCCATTAGATTAGAGATATTATGTCTAATGTTTGTAAGTCTCCTATAATGATACTGGAATCTGGAAGGGTATCTGTGTGACCATGCCAGTGGAAGGGAAGAATTTTGTCATATTCAATGGTATTAAAGAGCATCAGTGATGCTGCCTGCAAAGTTCCTGAAAATCCAAAGTTGTGGAGCTGGATGTGGTATAGCAGTAAAACGTGATGCCTGCAGGACTGAGCCACAGGCAGGCGCTGAGTTCAAACCTGAAGACCTCCTGCGTACATGAAGAGTGTATGTGCCTATGATCTGCTTGAGCGGTATTACAACCTTGTTGGGGTTTGTGTCTGTCAGTCTCATTCATGGAAGAAATATATAATAAAGTATTTTTTTAAAAAAAATCAAAAGTTCTAAATCAATATTCTTTTCTTCAATATCAGAAGGGAACAGTATGCCCATTTGCCATTCAGTTTTGCCACATCAGTAGGGCAAACAATTTAGAGGTGAGACAAACCACTACATTCTAACGCAAGCATGTTTTATGGCATCCTAAATTACCAGATTTCCTAAGAACACAACCGTGCCACTTTCAGATCAAGCCACACTACTGAATTTTAGATTTAAATACAAGAATATTACAAAAGTAAAATCAGGGGTCACCAGAGCTGGTGTCTTAGCCAGTTACTGCATTACCAACAGAAACACCTGAGCTTAGGTGATTTTATAAGAAAGATAAAGACTTACCCTGATTCTGGTGCTGGGAAGTCTAATGGCCTAAGCCAATGCCAGTGCAAGCAGGACAGAGAATGAACAGCTTATTCTTTCTGTTATGGTGATCAATTCTCACAAGGCCTCACCTCTTCTCAAGAGATCTGAAACTCTCTGAATCCCAGGAGACACCATTAATCTATTAAAGAGAGTGTTGCCTCCATTTTTGATACAATCACCATGAACCAATCACTGTCCACAAGACTTCTTTCTAGGACACATTGAAGAAAGGGAGTTTTCATTTCATTTCTTTACAATACAGATAATACAATTAAGTACACATAAATTTCTGAGGGACATAGTCCAGACACAGCATTTGACTTCAGTCACTTAGAGTACTACCTAGCTATAAAAGCATTCGCAAGGGAATACAAAATGGCACTTTTTTTTATTTAAAGAGAAATTTTTGGTATCGGGTACATGTGGTCAGAGAGCAGAGACAGAGAGACAGAGAAACAGGAAGTGAGAACTCACCCCCTCTAAGCCAGGGTGGATGGCCACACCACAAACCTTTCTCCTTAATTCTCCTCTTGGGACTTGGGGTACACACGCATCCATGCCTGGCGTGAGTTTTAAGCTGCTGGGTCCAGGATTCAAACTGTGGTCAACTAAGTGAGAGTCCAACAACATAAACATTATACCATCTGCTGGTCTCCCACAAGGTGGCACTTTGTTAATGTCAGTCTACATCAAGAAAATGGACTTTGTTATCACCCCTAATAGTATGGCCTCCACAAATGTTGGGGGCATGAAGCGTAAGAGTCAGATCCAGAAACAAGATGGTTGCATACATTGTTTCTATGACAGAGTTCTTGTACAGGAAACTAAACATTTGCATCATTATATAGTAACTTGGAGCAGAATTAGAGAATTTATTTTGTACATGGATATGTCTATAAGATTTACAACAGTACTGCTCGTAGCTTAGCACGAAGCTAAGATTTTTAGCCTAGAACACTCTAGTGTTCACCTGTTTACTGAATCTGGCAAAACTTTGGCCTTCTATTTTTCAGAGTTACTCTATTTTCATACTTCTCCTCCCATCATAATACTTTTTAATGAGTCCCAGAATTCCTCCCCAACCTTTCTCATTAGTATACCAAGATCCTTCTCCTCAAAACTGTACCACTTTGTATCATATACATAAATCATATTTGCTAACTCATATTACAGTGTGCTTTGATCTTTTCTACACACATAGCATAGGTATTTGTTAATATACTTAAAATCTTGAAGTAAAAAATTCCTCTGTCGGATGGACTCTTCCTTTTATCTTCTCTAAAGTGTTCCAATAAGAATCTAAGTTCTAAGAGGCTCTAGTTGTAACTGAACTATGTAAATACATGTTGGAATTTTTTCAGGAGTGCCCTACCCACCTTCTAGCCTTCCTGATTTTATACTGGTCAAGTATCAGTGTCAGGTCCTCTATTCATACTCAAGTTCAGATTCAAAGTCCTTCTTACTCAGGCTGCAGACTATGCATTTACACAGCTACCTCCTCTCTAGCAGCCTGTCTCTTCCATTTTCCCTGAACAGCCCCATGGACACACCATGACTTCTTATGTTGCCTCCTTGACTGGTAATTCTACTGCCTTCACCTTCTTGAATTCATACCTATCATTCAAAGTCCACTTAAGATGTGTGGGCTTAGGGAAGTCTTCACTGACCTCGGCCATACCATTTCTCCACATTTGCTGTCACTTATGGTTGTCTTCTGATTCATATAGAGAACTCTCCCCTCAACTCAATAAAGCTTCTGTGGTCAGGGAATTATCTGCCTTATTTTTCTAGGCTCTATAAAATTTGCTAAAGAGCAGTACATTCAAAGCATTTGGAGTAGTATATTTACTCTCTAAAATTAGGTTAGGTAAATCTTTTCTATGCTTTGCTAATTTTGAATGAAATGTAGGGTTTCTTATTTTTTTTTCCCAACTGCTAAGCAATCTCCACTCAGACTCATCTTGCCATAATATTTGGGTTAAACTACTTGAGTCATCATTTTGTTTTCCTGCTTTAATGAAGATATCTGCTTAACAAAATAAAGATTGACATTTTTGCTCTGATGGCCAGGGTTTAATATAATCCAACTGTGCTTTTCAAACTCTGCCACCTCAAGGCTCTCTGCCACCTGTACCCTCTCTTGGTCAAGATGATCACTCAGTGTTCTTTGGGCACACCTATACTTATCCACTTGCCTAATTTACTGATGTCCTTCTACTTAAAGTAATTTTTCTCTTCCTTCCACTGCTTACCTAACTTCCATAGTTCCTTTAAAGGCCAATTCCATTAACACACTAGTGTCTTTTGCTTCTTCTAGACTCATGTAATAGCCTGAACCTCTTCATTACAATTAAACCATATATTGGGTGAGTAGTCATTTTCTCTGAGTTGTTGGTAGGCAGCAGTTGAAATCAATGTCCCTTAGCAAGAGTCAGGTAAATAGGTGCATCTATAGATTTTAATTACAACCAACTTCTAGTCACTGGGGATTTTAGATCAGCTAGACAAATCTCAAATCCCAAAGAATAAGTTGTCCAGCAATTAAGCAAGCATCTCTACATCAAGGTATCTTTCAGAGGACAGCTTGAGCATTCAATAAATTATCTACCTATCATTTAAATTCAAGTACATATGTATTTTCTGAAAAGCTTCAGCAATAGTTATAGCTTGGCAGAAGCCAATATTGAGTCTTCTTATTACCAACTATTGAAGAAAGAGCTTGTTATATTAGCTAGATATTTGTTTTCTACTTAAAAAATGGGATTGCATTGAAGATGTTAACTTTATAAGTGTGTGGGGAAGGGACAACCAAAAACTAAAATAAATATTGAAACCCAATGCTGATGTAATTTAAGTACAACAGAGACTTTCCTTTAAAGAATATTTGAGTACCTACTGTGTGTAATCTTGTGATTTCTAATATTCTCACCCAGGGTGCAATTTTAAATTTCCTTGATAGATTAACACCAAGCCCAAAGCCAATTGGTTAAGGCTTTTTTTTTTTTTTTTTTGGTATGACTGCACCAGCCCTATGACACATGTTTGAACATAGTGGTTTATCTCTTCTATATGAAATGGTAACAAAAAGCACTTTTGCATCTGAATTATATATTATAAAAGATTAGAACATGCTTTGCACCCCTATAAGATACTTAAAATATCAAAAAGTAAATGAGGTCACTTGGATGAAATATTTAGAACAGGGAGGGCAGTTGTGTCCATTAGAGTCATAATTAGAGAAGTTATTCTTCACTTTTCAGATCTTAGGATAGGTATTAACTCTAGACCCTAAGAAGACTCAACTGTCCTGCCCTAAAGAGATTTAAGTGGTACCTTAACAGTTAACATTTCTGTTGGGACCAGCAGATGGCACTGGGCTCCCTCATGGTTGACTGCGGTTTGAGTCCCAGACCTGGCAGCTTAAAACTCATACCAGGTGCATGTGTATGTGTGTGTGTGTGTGTGTGTGTGTGTGTGTGTGTGTGTGCCCAAAATCCCAATAGGAGAATGGAAGAGAAGGGATTGTGGTGTGGCCTAGCAGGGGTGATTTCTCTCTTTCTGTCACTCTGGTGAGCGTACATGCCCTGTAATAAAATTTCTCTTTAAAAAACAAAAAAACAAACAACAACAACAACATCAAAAAAAACCAAAACAGTTAACATTTCTGTGCCTTCACTGAAACATAGTTATACTCTCCAGCTTGACTGGAGAGTATATGTAATAGTGTCAAGATATATAGAAAATATAGTCGTCTAATTATTAGGCTGAATGTATTCATTTCTAGAATTTAAGTTGTCTGAACTCACAATAGAACCAGTCCCATAGCCTATTGGTTAAGAGAGTAAGATCCCATGTAGCCAACCATGGCTTGAAACACATACCAGGGACATGTGCATGCTTGCCCCAAATCCTGATGAGATGAAGAAATGGAGAAGGGATTGTGGTGTGATCAGGGCCCACTGGAGTGCTTTCTAACTCTCCCTCACTGTCTCTCCATCTCTCTCTAGCAATTGTACATGTCCTCTGGCAATTAAAAAAAAAATCATAAAACCCAGAAGCAACAAGAACACTACTTTCCAAAAATCAGCTTAGTTATTCCATTGAGAATATAGTCTAGAACAGGTATGTTTCTGAAGCAGCAGTGGCAGCTTTGAGGAAGTTATTTTGTTTGTTTTTATGGCTTCTACTTTAATTTTTTATAAAGAGGGTTTTACCTTAGGGCATGTGTACTTGCCAGAGAGAGAGAGAGAGAGAAAGAGAGACTGAGACAGCAAGAGGGAAAGTGAGAAATCACCCCCCAAGGGAGATGGCCACAACGTAATCCTTCCTCCTCCATTCTACTCGCAGGATCTTGGGCAAACACGCACATGTACCTCGTATGAGTTTCAAGTCACTGGGTCCAGGACTCCAACCATAGTCAGCCACTTGGGAGTCCAGCAAAATAACTACTATGCCATCTGCTGGCTCCTCTACTTTAATTTGAACTTTGAGGTCACTAATTATTATTATTATTATTACTTGCTAAAGAGCATATGCACTTGCTGGAGAGAGACAGAGAGAGTGGGAAAGAGAGGCACCATACCTCATGGAGGACAGTCACACCACAATCTCTTCTCTCTGTCTCCTTTGGGATTTTGAATTTTGAGCAGGCTCAGACGTGTACCTGTGACATTTCTCAAACTGCTGGGTCTGGGACTCAAACTATGGAATGGACCATGTGGGATCCAGCCTCCTTAATCACCACACCATGGGTTAGCCTAAGGCAACTCCTTTTACTGAAAAGGAAAATGAAGCTTATATGTCATGCACTTTGTCTAATAGGGCAAAGCTGGGTGTGGAAACAATCGTTTGTAGTTTAGAGCCCAAGCTCTTAGCCACTACCTTTGTTGTCTCTCAAACCAGAGTTCCAGTTTGCTACTTCTAGATCACTCCCTTGTGTTTTTCAGTCTGAAGTGTGATCATTTCTAAACATCAGTCTACTTGACATCAGTCATTCTTAGGACTGTTTTTCAAGGTAAGTGAGGCAACTAAAGGTCAAAGACATTGAGTCAATGCCTAAGGAAGGGCAGAGCTGCCATTGCAATGCAGATCTGTTTAATTCTAGAGTCTATGCTCTTTGCTTCACATGATGACTTTCTTCCTGGTTTCTACTCACTGGGAGTTTTTCCACTGGCAACTTAGCCCTGTGCTTCACATAATAGGTGCTCACTAAGCATTTGCGTAACTAGCAACATCCAAATCATAAAGACTCATACTTGAATCCTGGCCACTTCATGTTATGACATGGGATAGACTAATAGCTACTGATCCTTTGGAGCTAAGAAAAGTTATCTTTTCTATTCCAAGTTATTTATAGTGAAATTCAAATGGGAGAAAGGAACAGTGTTTCAGAGACCACAAGGCTCTATAAAAACAAAGTGAAGTTGGTTCATTTATGGAAAGACCTTCATCTGCACTTCTGGACATGACATGAAAAACAAAAAGTTTTAATAGTTTTGAGAAAACCATCTGGCTCAAAAGAAATGATCTAGTTTACTGGAATCTTTTTTAAAAAGTAACTGGGACAGTCTTTTAATGAATAGAGATTAATTATATTCTCTAAAAAAAACCAGCAAAGAGTAAAAGATTTGGAAATGAAGTGATAATATAAAACTAGAGCTGTACTGGTTTTCCTCGGATCAAGAAAACAATGCCTGGAATATTGGGGAAAATGCCCACGGTCTGTGCTTTTTCATGTTTCTGTATCCTGACAGTCAGTGAAACGGCTCTCTGTTTAAATGCCTTCGCTTCAGTATTTCCATGATCACAGGAATCCAAACACCTTGTGCGGCTTTTCACTGAACAACTGAATCATAAGACAACTGAATTATAAAAGTACTTTTGGATCATGTAGCAGGCTTGTTAAAATATAGCTGGACGGGCCCTTCTGGCAGACTTGGTTCCCTAAATGTGGATTGGGGACCAAGGATTTGCAATTCTGACTAAGCCCCAGGTGATGCTGATATTGGTGGTTCTGGGCCCACGCTCTGGACACTGACTGCCTTGCATGATTTCTCTTTAGCTGTGAAATACACACCAAGTGAACTCAGTGTGTCCTGAAAGACAGAATTATTTTGTCGAATGCAAACAGACCGATGGCAGTTGATCTGTCATGTAAGATCTGAGTCTGTCTCAGAGTAACACTGCATCACAATACTAGGGAGAAATTGGGTAGCTCTTTACCAAAAGAAAGCATTAAACTACACGACTATCACATCCATCATCCAATTCTCTTCCAGGTTGGATAGTGTTTGAAACCAGCTCTGTAGGACTGTTACTTCCTAGTTTACCCTCCTCTCCTTTTACTCTGTGGTTATCTGAAAATTTAAACAACAGCCCTGATAGAACCTGCTTCCTGGTAGTTTCCCTATACCTTACACTCCCTCAGCCTGCCCCATGCACTCAGAATTCTTAATCAGCTAAAGGCAGTTACAGGTCACTAGCCCCTAGCTAATTTGTTGGGGGGGGGGGAAGTCTTCAAAAAGTTCACAGAAAAATGTGTATTATGAAAAAATTCTAAATGGATTTAAAATCTTATACCAAAATAAACTTGTACTTTAATTGCATTTTCCATGAACTTTATGAAGCCCCCCGCCCACAAATTAAGTTATGTTAGTAAAGAAAAGTTACCTAGATGCTTTCTTATTGAAGCAATCACTTTAATGTCCCTGAAATTTCTCAAGCTGTAACGTTGTGCCATCCAGATGATATGAGCATTACCAAGGCTTTAGAAAAGTAAGTATTAAGATGAAAATAAATTAGACCGGAGGGTGGAAAGGGTGTTCTAAGTAGAGAGGAGCGTCTACTTCACTTAGTAACATCCATTTTTAGACCAGGAAGCAATTTGTTCAGATTCTGCTTGCCCTAGAGAGGCAGGCTTCCTTCCAGGGTAAGAGAAGGATGCGGGAAGGGGAGTAACCATGGCAACCTGCCCAGCTATGTGGGCAAGGATAGTATGGGGCTGGTACACACTCTGAAGAATTTTTATTTCTAGCCCAGTCACTTAGTTTAGTCCGGGTGGTCCCCATTTCCCACTTCCTTCTGCTATAATGCTGACTTCAGGGGGAAGAATTGCTCCTTCTCTGTAGGGAGTCTGAGAGGGTGTGGGGTAAACTTAGAGACCAGCAGAGGTCAGCTTGACCAAACCCAACCCGGCAAGCTTCCAGGCAGAGAACAGAGAGTAACTTCCCTGCCTGCTCTAGCGTGAGCACTAGCAAACACACTGACGCTGTTAACATTAAGTGCTTGAATGATTAACATTTTTCAGGTGAGCGGTATCCAGTTTTGATGAAGAAATTCTCCAGTTGCCTTCAGTTCTCAAAATAGAAGACACAGATAATTCAGTTGCTCAAGGGAGGCAAAACCACACAACCAACTAAACAAAAGTTTCTAAATCAGATAAATAAAAGGTATTCTAAGTATATTCGAATTAATGTCTTCACAACATCCCCAGGGTAGGTACTATTATTCTCCTCAGATTAGAAAGTCACGTACAGAAAGGTCACTCAGTGTGCTCAAGGTCATGTAAGCAGCAATTGTCAGCTGGCATCTGCACTTAGGCAACAGAACTTCAGAACCGCCAGTCCCAACCCCTGCCTGACTGTGCTAGGTGGGAGGTAGCAACTAGCGATGTGAATGGTGAGCCTCTGTGTCCACACTAGCATTACTGTTTCCCTTACCAAGAATTTGCCCTTTTTTTAAATTTTTTTGTCTTCAAGATGGAGACTTGGTAGCCTGCCTTCCTTTTGATTCACATGATTAACCCAGTCGGGATACACTACCATCAGTTGGGTTTCTCTTAAGCATACATGTCTGACACTGAATCTATTTCATCTAGATGTGATCTTGGCTAACCTCTATGCAATTCAGTAGCATAGCTTCAGCTTTCAAATTACAAAGCAGCACCAGGGAGAATTTTAAAAGACTGCATCCTGTTACTCAGGTGGCTCATAGTGCCAGTCTGCTTCCCATGCTGGTTCTGTCTGAGGGGCAGAACACCTTATGTGTTTGGTCAGTTACCTAACCCTCCTGGGCCCATCAGCTTTCAAACCTTTCTAGCTGGGTAGGTGTGTTCTGATGAACATTAGGGCAACTTAAAAGCCCTGGAGAGTTCAGTCTTCAGCAGCCTTCCCAAATATTTCACATCTTTAAGGAAAACAGTAACAAAATCCTCAAGTCAATAGAATGAGGAAGAGAAACACATGGAGCCTTCATGACTCTCCAGGTAAAAATACCAGTGGTAGCAAACATAGGCTTATGGACATATGAGGCTAGAATTAGAAATGAAGCAGGATGTATTCACAGTCTGAGTGCACCCATGTCTTTACAAAGCCGCCTGTTGGCCAGGAGCCACTCAAGGCAGATGTTTTCCTATTCTCTGAATCTTCAGGTAATTGAGTCATGGCTAGCCAGTTGGTCAGCCACTTCCACAGGTCCCTGTACCACTTTCATGCCAACAAGTGCCTTAAAAGCAATATCCTTCAAGCCAACAAGGCGACTGAAGTCCATTCAACCTTGAGAGAAGACAACAAACAAGCCTCATGCACAGGAGTTGACACTTTCAGTTTAATCTAAAACTATAAAAAGTCTTTAGCAAATATGCAAACTCTGGATTTAGTCCTTAACAGACCAGGCATGGCTCCTCACTCACATTTGCTGTGGATCCCTTCCCTTGCTTATATGCACAGGTAAAGATGAACTGAGTCCATGATCACCAGAATGGCAAATGCATGTATCAGAACTCAAGTTTGGAAGCTACTCCTACACTACTTATTTATTCTGGTCAAACATTAAAATGTAGGAGGTAGAGCTTAGGGAGGGTTGGTTTCTTTGGCAGTCATTTGGGCAAGAGAAGATCAAACTGTGAGTGGGAAGGAAAAATTAAGTTATTCACCAACAACAGGAAAAAGAATCTAGTCAGCCTTGGGAGGAAACTGATTTTGGGAGAAGTGGTCTGTCCCAGAAATACATATTGGAAAAGACCACTAGGTCTCCTTTTTGCTTTCTCTAGGAGACCTTCCACATGGGACTCTCCATGTTCATTAAATGTGGCATTATTTCTATTTCCACCACTTCACCAAAAATGTCCTTTCCTAAATTTTTGGTAGAGCTCAAATCTCAAAAACACCTGAATTTGCAAGGCAAAAATCTTTCTTATAGGTCACTGAGGCCTATCTCTCTTCAGTGAAAGGGACAGACAGAACCCGAGGGGAGGGTGGGGTACTGGCCTGAAGAAGGGTGACATAGTCAAGGTCTGGCTGTTGGAGAAATTAGAGAGCATGGCTGACAAGCTATTTGATAACTATAGAGCTCCCCTATTTCCAGCAAGTCTCTCCCTCCCCAACAGCCAGAAAATGCTTCTGTGTGGGGTCGAACTCAGGATTGTAAGGAAGATCTATTACACATTCATCAAGGCCAGTCCAGGAGCCTTATCAGACATCTCCAAGGTATTTTGTAGCTGCCTTTTTTCTCCTGCCATTACTTCTGTTTGAGTCAGTTATGTCTTACCTCCCTCCACCCCTTCCCAGCTTTGCCTGATTAGGGCCAGAAATTTTTTCATTAAGTCACTTTATAGAGCAATAGCAACATTTACTATTCATGAAGTCGCCCCTCCATCATTTTTAAGTCTTTCCATGTGTCTGGAAGCTTGTTTGGCTCTTCTCATTTTACAGAGTGGCTCTCTTCCTTCCAAACACAAACTTCCAAACACAAACTAAAAAGAAAGAGGAAAAGGTGGGGGGTGGACAGGGTGGAGGTAGCATCCAGATTCTCTACGTGTTTCTAATCCAGTTAAATTTCCCTTTGGACTCAAACAGCTAGCTCCCTGCTGAAACTGACTGTGGACCTGAATTCCAGGCTAAGAATTAAGAGGGAAAGACGGCAGAAACAAATAACAGAGTCAGCTCTATGCTATGAAAACCGCTATGTTGACTGGGGTTCCTTGGTTTTAACCCATTCATTTTTCTCGTCCTTTTCTAGAATTCTTAATCTTTCCAACCAGCTTTCAGGCAGGAAGGCAAGCACCATTTAAATGTTGCTCCCTGCTTCACAGACTTAAAACAAGTTTGTTAAGTCCCTTGGGCAGATACTTTCTTAGGAATGCCTGTGTAAGACAAAGTTCACATTTTAATGCGGCACGTTATCAGTCACCAAGAAAGAGCTCCATGAGCTCCTCTTAGGCACAAACCAGGTCCCCAGCCTTTGTCACAGCAAAAATAAACACCCTTGGAGTGGAGGAGTTAATTAGGCGGTCATGAGCCACACCAGCATCCTTCCAGGGCTGCCTGCAGAGCTTTTAAACAAGCACAAACACACAGACACACGCGCGCGCGCACACACACACACACAGACACACACGCACACACAAGGAAGCTCTTGTTAAATGTTACAAGCCTGGCATCTGGAGTCCGACCCCAAAGGTAAATGTATTCGGTGGAAGCATTCCTCAGATGTCAGGCCACAAAACCACTTGTTTCTCCAAGTACACTGTCTCGTTTCTAAGATCCCCACAGCCCAAGGTCTGTAGGCAGAGAAGGGTGAGAGGAAGAGAGCAAAGGAGAAACGAAGCCAAAGGCAGGAAGGCTTTCCGAGCTACTCACAGGCTTGCTAGCGCCTCTGCGGAGCGAGCATGACTTCCCCGCGCCGGAGCCTCCGGGCTGCAGCCCAGCCGACACCGCCGGCCCGGCTTAAATAGCTGCCGGCCAGGGAGCTTCAGAGCGGCGCGGCCACTCCCGGCGAGAGATATGGTTCTAATCAGATGCTGGCAGCTGAGGACTCCCCAGGAATGTGCCGGGATGTTTTTGCTGCTTGGGCTTGGTAACTCCCCCTCAACGTGTCTGCTGAGTCTTCCAAACTTAACTGTTTATTAACTCGCACGGCAGCCACGCAGAGGACACGACTCCCGGGGGCGAGGGTGGGGGGGTGGGGGGGAGATGGTGCAAATAAGGACAGGAAAGGGAAACTGCAGGAAAGGGGTGGGATCCACCGAGCTGCGCTGCAGAAATCCGTTCCCTGGATTGCCACTTCGGGTGATGTGGCACAGGGAGTCACGCTAGCCCAATGGGGCCCTTTGAACAAAGGGCTGCCCTTACTCCAACTCTTCTGACAAGGGGTAGGGAGTCCTAGCGCAGTTCTGCTGTTGCTGAAGTTCATAGTGCGACTCCCCCTTTGAAGAAACTGGTGTCTCTTTATTGCAGAGGTGCATGCACTCAAACTGGTGGGAAATCTCTGCGTGTTTGGGTACAACATGCTGTACTTATATATGAAATATAATCCCGTACAGATATAAAGCCGATACCTTACTTAGGAAATCAATAGAACCAAAATAAGTTCACGTCTGTGTAACTGCCCTAACTAAGCTAAATTTCAGATACACACAGAGAGCAGGTACTGGCTTCCCTTACACTTTCCGTATCTCCATATGTAGACACACAGCAACTTTATCTGCGCCCATTTCCACAGTGTTTCCTGTACCCCCATGGAAAACACGAGATGGGAGAAGGAAACTATTTTAAAATACTGATGTGCAGTGCTCAGCCGTCCAAGGCGTTTTGCAGTATACATTTTAGCAGGGATTAGGCTGATACTTCATTTTCTCTTTTTACTATCAAGGACAGTTATAAACTATCACAGAAGCTCTGCTGCTTTTTAAGAATTTTGAAACGATTCTTGTAAAAGATATGCCTTTCTACCTTTGTGTACGTGCGTGTGTGTGAGTGTATGTCAGCGGCGGTATGTACTCAATGTGAAAATGCCGCAATTTTGACTCAGATAGGAGGGGGTTATTGCTGTTATTGAGTAAGCAACACAGTGGATTTGCATTTTACCTCTGGATACTGAGGGTTCAAATCGGGCTCATGGGACACCAAAGATGTATTTGTGGTCCACATCTAGCCCTGACTGCAAAGCCACTGTGTAATTTGGGGTAGCACAATGTGAGTGACAGTCGCTGGTATGAAGTAGGTCAGGCTTGGAAGGGCCAGCGTGTAGGGGAGATGGAGGGAGGCAGAGGAGCCACAGCTGGTCCAAAACATTACATCTCTGGCCTATTTCTTGCCATGAATCCCATTCCCCGCTTACACCTAGGGGTGCGGGGGTGAGAGGGTGGTGCTGACAGTTTTCAATGTTCCTCTGAGGTAATCTGCTATCATTTAAACATTACATCTCCTGGCCTATTTCTTGCCATGAATCCCATTCCCTGCTTACACCTAGGGGTGCGGGGGTGAGAGGGTGGTGCTGACAGTTTTCAATGTTCCTCTGAGGTAATCTGCTATCATTTAGGAAAATGACTTCATGTGAAAGGCAAGAGGTATATAAATTTTAGTTCTAGGATAGTATTTATAGCATTTATGCAGATAACTTTGATTCTGGCACATCTTGAGACATAGTATTTTATTTCTAGGGTCTAGAAGTCCAGAGAGGTGGTTTTACTTCTGAAGACTTAGGAGCCAGGAAAAGGGAAACTGGCTTCAGGCGAATGAAGGCTTTGACAATTCAGAGAAATGGGTCTCTCTTTTAACTTCAACAGGTAATATTTTTCTGAATTCAGAGGGTCTCACCCAATCCTACTTTTTAATTTGAAAGACTTTTACCAAGAAATGCTAACTTATGCTTGCTCTAACCCCCACTAAATGGAAGGGATTTGTCTTAAAAAGCTAGAGGAAGAAAATGATTTCATCTGCTATGAGCTGTAATTTCAAGAGAAAACTGGCGAAAACAGCTCATTTATGAGCAGTGGACTTGCACATTCAACTGCAAATGGACACCTCTTGCTTTACACAGAAAACGTAAGAGTCGACAGTGGAGAATTCTGGTTTTGAAGTGTGTTTTTATATCTCTAGGGTGCTGATATTGCTTTGGCAGTAATTCAATGTCCTGCTCACATTAAAGGAAAAAAAGGGAATGAAAATAAATGTAACCCTTTCTGTCCCTGTTGAAACATAGCCTCCTGTCAGATCTAAGTTGTTCATTTTTCTTTCTCTCTCTATTTTTAAAGTTTCTCCTTTTCTTTCAAGAAATGGAGAGAGAGAGAGAGAGAGAGGTGTACCACAACAAGGACCTTCATACCACAGTCAGTTTCAATCAATCCAGATCACAGGTCTCACAGGTATGCCTGTCTATACCCAGCATGCTCAGGGAAGACCCAGGATGGGAACTGAGGAACTTACTGTCATGGGTCCACATACATTATCATGCACCATCACTTGACCCTTTTCACTCTTCCAGTAGCTCTAAGATGAACCATCTGGTGAATCATACCAAACCCTGCCCCAAATGCTCACCCTGCCTAAATAATGTTTTTTTCTTATCACCACCAAAATTCTTGTTTAGACAATTAGGAAGAGGAAAGTTCAATGCAATGTTTGAAAAACTCTGGCCCTTAGTTGGCAATCGTCCGTTGCACAAAACCTGCCTGTGAGTGTTCCAAAACCCTGGCGGGGGAAAGGGGGGGGGGGGGTTGAGGGGTGGGGAAGACGACATACTCCCAGCCTAGGAAAGGGGTAGTTAATCCCATGATGACTTGCTGAAGAATGCATGGTTTATTATTAAAGTAATCTCTTAAGATTTTCCTGGAATGTGCTTCCACAGCAACTCTGCCTGTGTGAGCTATCCTATGTGTGTGTCTTCTCTTCCATAGTCAAGCTGTTTTTTCCCCCTTTAGCTCACAGACTGCATACTTTGTCTCTCCCCTCTCCACCTCTTCTATTCCCTTCCTGCACTCTTGGTTACTATAATTTCCCATTTTGAATCCAGCTCATGAAAAGTAAGTGGCACTTTGGAATTGGCCATCAGGTAAACTCTGCTGGGTACTTAGAGATGTGCAAATCGACAAGGATGGTTTGAACTAGGTCTAGCAGTTTTTTCCTCACCCTCCATATAGTTCAAACAGGAGAGAGAGAGAATAACTATTGTTTCCAGAAAACTTTCTTTGACCTTGACTGGTTCTTACTTAACATTGCAGAAAAACTGACCCTATCAGATTTGGCTGCTGGCAAGGTAGGAGAAATATTAGAGGATTTTTTTATGCCTCTATCTATCTATTTATCTATCTACCCATCATTCTACCTACCTACCTATCTATCTGTGAAATCTAAAGTATTTAGAGGGTAGTCTCTTTGAAACCAGCCTGCTTTTTTTGTTGGTTGCTTTCTTTGTTGTATTTGCGTCACCCCTCACACTCAGTACTGTATGCTTATTTGCTTACAATGTACAATATTAGCGAAACTCAAATGGTAAAGCTGTAGAGTACTTGGAAAAAATTGGAATGTTGTAAAGTAGAGGGCATTTGAAATTCTGTATTATAGAGCCAGCCTTATAAAGCCTCGTGATGATGGGAGTTGGGCCCCATGTGGCTGGACAAAGTTCACATCCTGGTCTTTATAATAGCTTGAAAAACATGCCAAGTAAATGTATGTGCCCAAATTCCAAGAGGAAAGAGAAATAGAGGAGGCAGCAACTGCAGGCAACCATGCCCCATTGGAGTATGCAACCTCTCTCTCTGTCTGTCTCTGGCAAACACACATGCCCTCTGGCAATTAAAAAAGTTCAATTTTATAAATTTATGTAACTAATTAGACTTTGCTACCAATGTACATTTATATGATAAGAAATTTTCAAGAGGTAAAGTGCTCTTACTGTCCTAGAAAGAATGTATTTCATAAAGCATACATTGAATATGTATACGTACATATTATAGAGTATATTAAAAATAGGCATATATCAACTATATTTAAATAAAACAAGTATATGTAATTTACAAGGATGTTAATTGCTGCATCATTCATTGCAGCAGGAACCTAAGAACAAACTATGCCTCTCAATGGCAGATGATTGACGACTAAGTTACGATTCATTGACACTGTCAAATTGTATACAACTGCTCTAAAGAGTAGAGTACAACTTCACAAGAAAGTGTTTCTATTACTAGGGAAGTATTTCTATTAGCTTTCCTGAGTGAGAAAAGCAAGATACCAAAAAAATGTAAAATATGCTTTTATTTTAGTAATAGAAAAAGCAACACCTACTCATGTGTGGTCTTCCAAAAGTTCATGGAAAATTAAGAGTAAGAAGAAACTGTACATAGATTTCCAAATTCTTTGGCACCAAAAAAAAACACCTCATATGTTTATTTCACTTTCTCATGAAATTTTTGGAGTCTTCTCTCATATATCTGAGTATGTGTATTTCTACGTGTGCACACAGAGTTATTGAGGAGACTAGAGAATAGGTTGCAATATAGATTCTAGGGGCCTGGAGAAGATGAGAAAAGAGAAAAGGAATGAGAGCCATGCAAAAAGAGAAAAGAAATGGAAATAGTCTATATAGATATAAACTCAGGTCACATTTATTCATTGAAGTGAAATGATACATGCATGAGTTTGTGTAGTGTTTTAAAAATACACCATATGATTTTACAATAAGGCAAAAGAGGAGATGGAAAATAAACCCCCAGAGTAGCTTTCATTGAGTCTTCGTGCAGGTCTTTTGAAAGTAGTGTTCATTAGTATTCCCTTTGTTTCATTCAGTTCTAGAGAAATAGTTTTCACACTTCCATGTTCACAACATCCTGGGAGCTGATGACATGAGTGAAATCCTGGGCTACCCTCAGAGGCCCCTCTGGAAAGGGTTGTGTATGGAGTACTTGGGAATCTGTGGGCTAAACTGTATTTCCACAGATTTGGATGCTGCATTTCTCCTGCAGTCAAGAGGATACTCATTGCTCACTCTGTGCAGATGAGTACTACGTGGAGAGGCTGAGAGAGAGATTCACTCACAGTCAGATCCTCAGATTGAGAAGGCACGTGCCTCCACAGGCTCTTGCTTCTGGTGATGATTTCCCTCTGCCCCTCCCTTGTCAAAATTTATTCTCAAAGAAAGACCTGATATTATGCATTAACATTGACATGTACAGATATATTCGCATTTTCACTTCTGTCCCTTGTTACGAAATGCAAGGTGCTTCTCCTTGTTAAGGAGATCTCTGGCTTCTCTGTAAAAGAATGCACAGATCTCCCCCACCCCTTTTAAAAAGGAATTATTTAATTTTATTTATTATTGTTATTTTTTAATTTGAACAGAGAGGGAAAGTAAGAAATCAAGTCATCAGGCCCAGGGTTTGAACCACAGTGGACCATGTGAGAGTTCAGAGCCATAATCAACGTGCTACCTGCTAACCTCCTTTTTCCCTATTTTTGAGAAGACAGAGGCAATTGTCAGCTCCATCCTGCACATGGCTTAACCATACCCAGAAAGAAAAGAATTCCAACTTCTGGGATGACCCTCTACTATCCCTGAGGTCCTCTTACATCTTGGTATTAATTGAATCTGTATGTTAGGTAAACTATTGTCTTCATGACATAGCAAAGGAAAGTGGGATTTAAAATCAGAGCTGGGTGAAATACTGCTCCATGTCTCATCAGCTATAAAATTCAAAGCAAGTGGCCTAATATCTAAAGGACTCAATTTCCTTATCTATAAAATGAACATTTCCCTGTTTTCCCTCCCAATTTTACTTTTGCCAAAAAGCAAAGAAAATCATATCCATGAAAGACTTCTTTAATTGTCAGAGAAAAAGAGAAAGCAACCCCTGGTGGGTTATGGTCACACCCCAACATTTTTTTTTCTCTATTTCTCCATCCCATCAGAAATCTCAACATGGGTGCATACATCCCCTATGTGTTTTTCAAGCTGTTGGGCTAGGACTTGAACTGTGGTTGGCCATGTGGGATCTGTCGCCCTCTGCACAGATAGCTCTTATCTGCTGTGCTGCAATAACTGTCCAATTATTTTTGAAGTCTATGTATGCATGTGCACTCTCTGGGGAGGTGCACTATATATTTCACTTGATTGTCTAAGGACCCTATAGTGTAATACAAGGTTAAATTCCATTGCATTAGGGATTTATAGCCCTCCCACATTCTTCCTTTCCATTTTTATCTGAGGATTTTATCTAAGTCTTTTGTCCTGATCTGATATTTATTCTCAGAAGATCATTGTCAAACAGGTTTGGGCAAGTTTTCCCATTTCTAAAGGTTAAGAAATGCAAGCACAAAAATCTTGATTTACTTCTTTCTGTTCACAGAATTAAGAGACAGAGCAGAAACTATTACCCAAGTCTCCTGAATGATCTTCAAGTGTGTATAGCTCATGGAGCCATGACGTAACCATAATTCTAGCAGTTGGTGACAACTCTTAGGGTTCATTGAAATCCATGTTGGTGTGTCCATACATGGAAGCTATTTTCCCTTAGGAAAGCCCTTCCATGTGAAAGACACTGGCAAATAAAAGGGTGTCCATGTTATGAACAGTGAAGGGTCCTCCTGGGAATGAGAACTGCTCAGAATTCTGCTGGTGTGGCCCGACTGAAATGGACACGTGTGATCAGGGCAAGAGAAGCCTAGGGTCTATGTGAGGTATGGGGAGGGAAGATGAATGGTAGACTCTTTTCAAGTATTTGAAGGATTGTGATGGGAAAAGTAGATTAGACTCCTCTTTGTGGATACAGACAGCATAGAGGGATCCTGTGCTGAGGTTAAATAAGTTTGCCCTCTAAAATTCATAATTACCTGGTACCTCAGAGTGTGCTTTTTTTTGGAAATAGGATCTTTGCATACGTAATTGTATGTAAATGAGATCATATTGTATTATATGAAGTCACCTCCAATGAAACCTTTTTTATATGTTTCAGACTACATTTTGGTCAGGATATTTTGGCTTTCTATTAGATTCTGTTTTGCACAATTCTGGAAGAAGTGTATCTCAGTAGGAATCCTAGCTCTACAGCTTAGTAGTAGTGGTGTGATCCTAGGAATAGATAGGAGCTTTTGTAAAGTAAGGGAAATAATAGAACTTCCTTCATAGTGTTGTTATGAGAATTACATAAATTAATATGTCGAAGTGGTTTATAGTAGCGGTTAGCATATAGTATAGTGTCAACAACAATGTGAATTGGTCCAAACATTTTTTAACTGAACTTTATTTGTTTATTTATTTATTTATTTAATTTGGCTAGAGAGGGACAGTGAGAGAGAAAGAGAGAGAGAAAGGGAGAAAGCATCCAAACATTTTTAAAAATATATATTTATTTATTGCTAGTGGGTGTGTGCACTTACTGAAGAGAGTAAGAGAGAGAGAAAGAACCCCCTAATGGGACGTGGTCACCCTATAATCCTTTTTTCCTCCATTCCTCCCTCCCATTAGGATTTTGGACATGTGTTCAGACCCACCTGGTGTATTTCTCAGGCTGCAAGGATTCAAACTGTGGTTGGCCATGTGGGATCTAGCTTTCCTTGCACAGTATTTCATCCCTGTGCTATGGAGTCTACCGCAAAGAATAATTTGAAAAATGAAGTAAATTTAAGAATAAGATTACCTTAAGACACAGAAACTTTTATTTCCAAAACAACCTGGAGAAATCTCCACTCGTTTACTAGGAAATATATCTAAGAATGCTTAGAAAGCAAAAGTGAAAACCATGTAAGCATCTGTCGGCAAGAGAACAGACAAACTGTGGCACATGCATCCATTGGGAATGCTCTAACAATAATGGGAGTGACACGGATATATGGCCCAGAACGACATGGATGGATTTAGTAAGCAGAACAAGTTGCAGAAGAGCATACAAAGCATCACATCATTTAGGTATGGTTTAAAATATAAAAAAGGAAATGATTAATTACTTAAAAATACAAATATTCATGTAAATGTTGATATAAATTCATATTCATGGAAATTCATATAAATATAAAAAAGAAGGTGATCAATTACAAACTCAAGATAGTGGTCACCTCTGAAGGAATAAACAGGAATGAATGAAAGGAGCTCCAATCGTGCAGGTCATTTTATTTTTTGATACTGGGTACATGGGTGTGTCTTGCTTCACTTTTATGTCAATGTACATAGATACTCTTCTTTTTTCTGCTCCCTTCCTTCCTTTTATTGCTAGAGGGTATATGCACTTGCCAGAAAGAAAGAGATAAAGGAAGAGGGAGAAGGAGGGGAAAAAATCATCCCCTAAACAACAATTCCTTCTCCTGTATGTCTTTATCTTGTTGGGATTTTGTTGCGTATACACACACATATTTGGCAAGTTTTTCAAGCAGCTAGGGCCAGGATTCAGTCCATAGTCAGCTATATGGGATTTGCTCTTAATTACTAGGCTACAGGTCTGGTGCCATAGACACCCTTTTAAACACATTACAAGTATTAATTTATTCAAACCGCATGAAAATTCCATGAGTTAAAACCTAATATCTCAACTTTAACAGATGAGGAAGAGGAAATTGACTAAGGTCTCAGAACTGGTAAATGACAGAGCCAGGATTCAGACCTGGGAAGTCTGATTCCAGGATCTGTGCCTTCAGGCCCTCTGTAGTGCTGACTCTTAGACTTTTACAAAGAAATAGAAAGGCCATAAGTGGCATTGACTCTAGCTCCGCTTTAAAATTCATGCTGATCACGTTCCTCTTGTTTGTTCCTGTTGCTATTTTGTCCTTTAACTCTCTGGGCTCCTTGTCCTTCTTATCCCACTTTGGCTTTGTACCTAAGCTCCTGTATTCTCTTTTCCCTGCATCAATGGCCTCATTTGGATTTGTTTTCCTGGCATTGATTGTTACCTTAGTACTATTTCCAAGACTTCTCTGGTGTTTGGACTTAGGATGCAAGAAAAAGTCCTGTCTCTACTCTAAGCCTGGGTCTGGGCCCAGCTGGGCAGTGGTTGGTGAGAGGGAGAAGAAAAGGTGAGAAACTGTATATCACAGTGGAGCACAGCAATAAAGGACACTGAAAAAGAAATGTTTCCTTGTGGAAGGGTCTAAAAGAGCTTAGGTGAAAATGGAAGTGGTAGGAGCGATATGTGTGCGTACATGTGTGTGTGTAATGTTAATTTAAGGTATAAGCTGCTATTTTTTTTTTAGAGGAAACACTGGAAGAAGATACAAGTTATAAGGATAATCCTAAATAACCAATAACTCTCTAAGAATTTCTACCTGGATTTCAGTCATAATACCATCTAAATGGAGTTACTCTTATTCTTTTTCTCCCCCCAAAATTATACTTATTTTGGTTAACATGCAAACTGATTTTCCTCCTCAGTCTCTCTTGGTGGAAAGACATTCCTCCAGGACAGGCTAGGGAAGAAGACCCCAAACTTCTGAAACCCATGAAATGGGCCTCCATTGGATTGCTGTTGTGTCTGTTTTCCATGGATGAACTGAGCTCACCAAAAGTGTATTTGCTGCAGAAGCACCACCTGGAAAGGCTATGCCAGGTGTGGTTTTGGGAGGAGGTAAAATCATTCTAAAATTCTGTAAGTTGTTGCTCAAAATGCATCAGTCCTATAATCATTTTGCTGAGGCCAACCAGGAAATGTATAATCATAAACTTTGAGATGCATTTAGCTAACAAGTAGACACTTTCTGCTATTATGGCTTATACTAAACATTAGGTAGTTTTAAAAACTGCTAGATATTAACCACATCTAGCATGTTAATAATTATCTCTCTCTCACAATCCCCCCTAACACACACACACAAACATGCCCCTTTGACTTTGTTGAAGCTGAATTTGAGTTATAGGCAATAGTAGTCTGGTAAACTAGATCTCTGATATACTGTGTTTGCTGCTATCCATGTGATTAAAATATTCACTATGCCTTATTTAAAGCTATCAAGTGATATTACTGAGTATAGAACAGGGAAGATTGAGACAAGCAGCTCTTTCGAGCATCAGCTCAGTCTCTGTCACACCACTGATTGGAAGGTGTATACTAGTCTCTTTCTCTCCTAATGTATTATTGAAGATCTCTACTTCCAATATTACTGGCCAACAATAATCCATCAAATTGATTAATTGACTATTAACAAATGAAGAGTCATCAATGAAGCCTCTCTGGAACATGGTAAAGATCTGGACTATAGTGATTAGAGACTTGAATAATAACTTCATAATTCATAATGTAGTACTGTGGAAACACCATGGGATTGAGATTAGGAATCTACAAATTAGAAACCTAGATGCTATGGTTTGTATGTTCCCCCAAATTTTTGTGTTGAGATCTGATTGGCGATCTAACAAGGATGAAAAACTTAATCAGATTTTAGTGTTACAAGGTGGGACTCTTTATGAAGAAATTAGGATTACGGGACCAGCAGTTAGCGTAATGGCTATGTTGCTGGACTCCCACGCAGTCGACCGCGGTTCGAGTTCTAAGATTGAGACAAGCAGCTCTTTCGAGCATCAGCTCAGTCTCTGTCACACCACTGATTGGAAGGTGTATACTAGTCTCTTTCTCTCCTAATGTATTATTGAAGATCTCTACTTCCAATATTACTGGCCAACAATAATCCATCAAATTGATTAATTGACTATTAACAAATGAAGAGTCATCAATGAAGCCTCTCTGGAACATGGTAAAGATCTGGACTATAGTGATTAGAGACTTGAATAATAACTTCATAATTCATAATGTAGTACTGTGGAAACACCATGGGATTGAGATTAGGAATCTACAAATTAGAAACCTAGATGCTATGGTTTGTATGTTCCCCCAAATTTTTGTGTTGAGATCTGATTGGCGATCTAACAAGGATGAAAAACTTAATCAGATTTTAGTGTTACAAGGTGGGACTCTTTATGAAGAAATTAGGATTACGGGACCAGCAGTTAGCGTAATGGCTATGTTGCTGGACTCCCACGCAGTCGACCGCGGTTCGAGTTCTGGACCTGGTGGCTTAAACTCACACCGGGCGCGTGTGCGTGCATGCCCAAGATCCCGAGAGGACAAAGGAGGAGAAGGGATTGCAGCATGGCCATCCCCCCTGGGGGGTGATTTCTCGCTTTCTGTCTCTCTGTCTCTGTCTGTCTGTCTGGCGAGCACACATGCCCTATAGCAAAAACCTCCCAAAAAAAGAAAAAAAAAAAAGAAGAAGAAATTAGGATTAAAGTCATTTTGGTGGCGCCTCTATGATTGAGTCCTGGTGGGTTTACAAGAGAGAGAGTGGACAGACAGCTCATGGACACAGACATTCTGCTCTGCTCTCACGTTTGTGATGTGATACCTCCGTTCCCAAGACCCCCTCCAGATATGGGTGGTCTCTGGAATGTATACCTCCAAAACTATGGGCTGAAGACCCTCTACTTTTATTTATAACAATTTCAGGTACTTTAGGTTATTAGCAACAAAATCTTGGTTCTATCATTAATTATTTATATGACTTTGGATAAATTGATTAACGTCTCTGAACCTTTTATTTCTTACTTTAAAATGGAAAACTATGCTTGTGCACAGATTTGAGGATTAAATAATGTAACGATGTATATAAAATAAGTTCCTGGTAAATGGAGGTCCTATGGTAGCTATTGTTATTTATAAGAAAAAAAATTCCAGTTTTCCTTAGTTTAAGATTTTCTCATGAAAGGAATATTTTGATACTTGCTCCATTGTCTGGTAATATATACTAACAGATGACAAAACATTTATATACATAGGAGATAAATATTGATGGAAAGACCAGAATATTTTTATATATTATTCTTATTATCTGATAGCTTCTCACTTTCTCTGCTGCTACTAACTTGGCCGAAGTCACCATTGTCTCTCACATGGATTATTAAAATAACCTCTAACAAATTTTGCTCTTATCCTTTCTATACTCTATTATAGCAGCCACTGATCCTCATAAAATATGTCCATAATTATTTTAGAACTCAACAACTTCCATCTCTATCCAAGTCAAAGCCAAAATGGCCTCCAATGCTACATTGAACTGCCCCTCCCCCACCCCACATGAATGTTTAGCAGTTTCTTCTCACTGGATTTACTCCAGTCAACTGGCTTTCTTGCGATCTCTTAAACACACTAGGCTCATTCCCTCTTCAGACCTTCATAATTGCTATTCTTTGCTTGGACTGTCTTCCTCCAGATTCATGACTGGCTAGATTCTTTAACTACTTTAGGTATTTGCTCAAATGTCACCTTCTCATGGTCTCATGGAAACTATTTTTGACCATTGTATTGAGTCGAATAGTTTCCTCTAAACATTTTTCGTGGAACCTTTGCATGTGACTTAATTTGAAAATAGTGTCTTTGCCAATGTAATCAAGTTAAGATGAGGCCATACTGGATTAGAGTGAACTTTAAATCTAATCACTGGTGTACTTACAAGAAAAGGAAAATTTGGACACAGACACACAGGGAAGAAGCTAATGTGAAGATAGAGGCAGAGGCTGGAATGAGGTACCTATAACCCAAGAACAACGAGAATGCTGGGAACCACCAGAAGCTAGGAGAAAAACATGGTGAAGTTTCATCTCTCCCTTGGAGGGCACATGACCCTGATGGCCTTAATTAGGAACTTCTTTCTCCAGAAGAATAAATTTCTTTTAAACCACTTGGTTTGGGATAATTTGTTATAGAAGCCTTAGAAAGCTATTGTGTTTAAAATTGCTGTCCCTCTATCCTGTCCCTTTTCTCTGACTTATTTTCTTCAAAGCATCTATCATCCACTGACAGAGCTAGATACTTAGATTCCCTTAAGCAATATATTTCACTGACTGTAACTATCAATAAATCACTGAAGTCTCTAAACATTGTAATTTAGGTTTTTTTTTTCTCACCTACTCTTCCAAACATGAAAGGTTTATCCACACACTGCAACATTTATTCTCTAATAAGAATACCAGGTAAACTTGACCTACTTCTACTGTTCTTCTTATCTCAGGTTTGAGAAAGTAGCTGCATGTTTTCTTTATCACATTAATTCAGAACCATTAAGAGAAACTAGACCTGGCATATAGACTGGCCACACTGATTCCTGTCATTTGGTGAATGTAAAAAGATGACTTTTGGGAAATGCAGTGGGAGATGCTATGAGACAAACTCTAGGTTTACTGAATCTAATCCAACCTATTGATACCAGCATAGAGGAAATACATAAGTAGAGGATCCAATGAAATGACACTATCAAACATGTCAGTTAGCCAAATTCAGAATGTGAGATAAGATGAGAAAAAAATCTAAAAATCTGTAATAATATATTTCTGGAGACACACACACACACATATATT
>NW_006160001.1:1171915-1196434 GCF_000334495.1 Tupaia belangeri chinensis | reverse complement strand
TTTGGAGAGGTTTTTGCTATAGGACGCGTGCGCTCGCCAGAAAGACAGAGAGAGTCGGAGAAACAGAAAGCGAGAAATCACTTGGCCATGCCACAATCCCTTCTCCTCCACTCTCCTCTTGGGATCTTGGGCACACACGCACACACACCTGGTGTGAGTTTAAGCTACTGGGTCCGGGACTCGAACCGTGATCAACTACATGGGAGTCCAGTGGCATAGCCATTACACTAACTGCTGGTCCCAGTGTCTTCTAAATTCTGATTCTAACAAACCAATTATCAAAAGATATTTTTGAGGCCTGGCTATGGTGACACAGGTGTTAGGGTACTGCTTTGTGATCTGGAGCTACAAAGAAGGCCTGGGTTCAGATCCTGAACCAATCCTAACAGTCTAGGCATGGCAACTTGTGATCCTGGCTGGGTAAGAGTCTGAGGCAGAATGAGAGCCTTCCCAGAGTGCCTCTCTCTTTCTCATGTAAAAACAAACAAATAAAGAAATAAGGTATTTTTGAGACAGAGAAACTGGAGTTTTAGAAGATATTAAGGAATTATTGCTAATTTTGTAAGTCATGTGAATGTATTATCTTTATGTGTTAGAGATATATAGTGATATACTTATGGGTAAATTGATATTAATATCTTAGGTTTTCTTTAAAATAACCTAGCCTATTCTCCAAATTGAGGGGAAACAGACAAAATAAGATGACTAAGCAGAATGATAGATATACATAGGTTCAATCGACAATAGTATCTATATTTGTTTATATTGGAAAATTTCCATGATAAAAAAAAAAAATCACTGCTACCATTAGATGTCCCATGAAATTAATTCATTCATCTGCTTACTCGGCATTTTTTTCTTTTTTTTTTCTCTTTTTTTTGGAGAGGTTTTCTCTATAGGGCACGTGTGCTCGCCAGAAAGACAGAGAGACAGAAAGTGAGAAATCATCCCCCAGAGGGGATGGCCATGCTGCAATCCCTTCTCCTCCATTCTCCTCTCAGGATCTTGGGCACGCATGCACATGCACCCGGCATATGCGAGACTCGAACCGTGGTCGAGACACACACACACACACGCCCGGGTCCAAGACTCAAACTGTGGTCAACTACATGGGAATCCAGCAACATAGCCATTACGCTAACTGCAGGTCCCCTTATTCAGCATTTTTCATGTGTCATTTACTGTTGTATTACCACTTGCTTGCTGAAGATAAATTACAACCTGGCAATGTAGGATTTCTATAATTTATCTCAGAGAGCTGTATACATTAAACTATTTTATAGGAAATGAATATAAATATTATTTCAGCATTTAGAAGCTCAGAATTCAGATTCAGGATATTATAGTACCCCTTGTTCAGCATTGTTTCCCCAGTTCCCCTGTGTGTGTGTGTGCTAGATCGAGGATCAGCTTAGCTATATTAACCACCCTCTGCTCAGCCTTAGGCCTTATCAGAATGCTCCGGCCAGGGCCCTTGTTTGATGCTCCTGTGCTCCACAAATGCTTTTTTTGCCCTCCTGGGTTACTGATTTCAGGCTTCAGTCAGATGATTTGCAAAATGACCTCCTCTTTCCTGTCTCTTTCACACCATGAGGCTGAGAAGAACAAATAGGTACAAAGTCTATTTGGCTTCTAAGCCCTAGAAGGAGGCTGTATTGCTGTCATGTGCTTGTCTGATGAGATGTTCCAGAGTCTGGTTTTCTTTTGCCTGACTTCATAAAGTCATGAAATCCATCTGGAAATCTCCAAATAGATTTTCTTTCAGGGACATCTATGGTAGTCAGGATATGGCTACAAAAGGCAATTCCATTCTATATTGTGAAGCACTGCCGACTGGGTGTGGGAGAGGGCTCATTTACTTCTATCTTCCTGTTGCTCAAGTATAAGGAGCACTTCCACTAGAGATCGGGAGTAGGAATGGGGTAGAACTTGGAAACAATAGGTTTCTGCAGTGCTGATTTTACATGATTTGCATGCAACCTTACTGCTTAATAAACTTTAGGAGCTATTCTCATTTGACCTTCACATCCATTTTGCAAGTTAGAACATTATGCCTCCATTTTAAAGGTGGTAAAGCTGGATCTCAGAGAAGTCAGGGACTCCTATAAGAGCATGCAGATAGCTGGTGAAACAGTCAAGACACAAATCAATTCTTCTAACTTTTACTATGCTGTCCAGTAACCTTTCAATGAACTCTGTATGACAGCTTAAATATTTACAATTCAGGAGAAGGAAGAAACGTATAGATCTTAGAGTTTTTAAATGATCCATAATATCCCTACTAGTATAGATGCCTTGGATTTAGCTATATGCCTCCATCATTCCCCAGATACATATCCTTTTTAATCTCCAAGTATCTCTTAGCATTATGATGCAAAATCATAGTGTTTCCGATCTTTATTTTGCCTAAAAGATTTTAATTGGGTCAGAAAATCATTTTGGGATCCTATGTAATACAAGGCATGGCATAACACTCATCTTTCTCTTTAGGACTTTCTCTTCCCAAACAAGCTGATTTCTTGCTGCATAAAGGTAGGATCCTCCTGGTTTATGCCCACCTTCAAGGTGAAACAACTGTCCTTTGTTACTGGGATTATGGTACATCTCAGAGGAGTGGTAAATCAGAATACTTGTGCCCTGAGAAGGATTGCCCAGAGGAGACGTGAAGGGGAGCACTAATGTCTCTGTACAGCCATCTGGTCCCTCTTAGCTCAGGAATGCCCACTGGTTATAGCAGTTCTGAGAAAAACTTGTAGAAAGGGACATTGTCTTCAAGCAAGGGAAAAAAAATGGGAGGGGATAGAGACAAGACTGGTAAGAAAGTGCTGTTTACAAAAAAGTAAAACCTGATATGAATGTAGTGGAAAAACTTCCCCTTTGGACTAGGAGATACACTGAGCTGAAATAACATTTTTGGTGAATTTGTACAGTTCATTTTGTGTGTGCGTGTGTGTGTTGTTTCATTTTCATTGAACAGTCTCTAGGCTGAACTGTCATGTAGGTTTGAACACAATAGAAATTCAAAGATTTTTAAAGCATGGAAAATGAAATTTTAACTAAAGTAAGTAAAGATTCTAGTTGTTTAACTGAATGGATTCTTACAAAATAAGAGAGGAGGAGCTGGACGGTGAACTCAGTGCTACATATCATGCTCTGAGAGGCTCACCCACATAGGAAGGTTTCAGGTTCACTTCCAACCATCTCCCTGAGTGTGGTGGGCATACACGATGCAGGGCTGGCTGAAGCCAAGGTTAGATGGTAGCTCAGAACGTTGTTGTGGGTGCCGACTTGCTGTCTCTCCTGCTCATGGAAGAAAAAAACGTAAACACACACAGACACACACACACACACACACACACACACACACACACACACACAAGCTATCCTGAAGAACTCAAATACTAATGAGAAAATGAAACAATAATTTTTTCCAACATAAATAAATGTATGGTTAATATTCTTAGGTAGGAAAGAATACTTCGTTCATCTGATAGAGAGGACACCTGACTGGAGTGTGAGAGCTGATTTCCAGTGCTAACACTGCATTGTATCCTACGGCAGAGGACTAATCCTTGATCCCCAATTTCTAATTGCAAGACATAATAGAAGAATACGTGGCATTCTTTTCATCTGAAAAATATTTGTCTTACATATTATGATGAAAGAGAAAAAAATCAATCATGACAGAAATGCTATATAAAATACTTTTACTTTTGAAAGAACCATCATTATACATTTTTGTTGTGAAAAATGAGAAACATATGAGATTTTTGCTTTCCATTGATCACCGTAAATCGTAAATTATTTTAAATCACAAATGCTTTGACAAAGCTCTGAGTTAGAGATCATCTTCCTCTGTAGGGTCCATAGTTAGCAAAGTTCTTGTTTCTTAATCCTAGTTCAAAATACTAATAAAAGGCCAGATACCAGCCCAATCATGGTGGCACAAGTGGTAGAGGATGACTATACAAGGCTGGGGCCTTATGGGAGGTCTGGTTTGGATCCTGGACCAATATGAACAGGCCAGGCATGGTGGTGCACACCTGTAATTCTAGCTAACTGGGAGACTAGGGCCGAAGATTGTAATGTTGAGACCCTGTCAGGAATATCTATCTTTCTTTTTCTCTTGGTCTCTCCCTTCTCCCATGCTTGCTCTTGCTCTCTCTTTCTCCCTCACTTAAAAAAAAAAAAAAAAGAGTAGATAGAGAGAGATGTTGTTATTTGCATTGAGTATACAGTGTGTCTACAGAGTTGGAATAAATGCACCTTCCACAGCAACTGGCACTGTGAAATTCTGACCCACTTAGTATAAGGATATTAGATGATTCATTTCTCTAGTAACTAAATAATATGGAAAGGTAACAAAGTGTTCTGAAAATGCATTTAGTAAATCACTATTATTATGATATATATAGAGAGTACTTGGAAATTTATCCACACATAATCTCCTTTCAGTTTTAATATAAATATTAGGTAGACTCAACTAAGGATTATATATCAATGAAGTCAGCTATTCCAATTAAATGTTCTAGGAAATATTTAAATAGAGTAGGATTTCTTTTCCTCCCTCTGGTTAAGTCTACAGGCAGATATGGAATATTCAACAAACTTCCTTTAGTTGTAGAATTCATCATAAAACTTTATTCTGGTAGGAATTTCAGTTTTACTCTTCCATACTCCCCTCTCCCTCTATGTCAATAGAAGATAAATTTTCTCATAACAAAAAACCATGTTTCTCTTAAAATTAATTATTTTTATTCTATAATACTACATATAACTAATATAATACAATAATAAACATCCTACTTCTTGGGGATACATTTTGGAACTTACTACATGCTATCAATGTGTTGAGAATTTTTGGTCTAAATGTAAGAATTTACTTTCTTTTCAGCTTTATGTTTTTTGGAAAGGTAAGGTAGGCAAAGGATATCCCTATAAAAGTTAATCCACAATGCAACTTGCTGTTTAGCCCATAAACATTGATGGTGGTTTGAAAGGTGACACTCTGCAAAAATATTTAAGTCATTCCGGATAAGACTTGAAAGAACGTTTCTATGTTTAACTCTGGGTTAAAACAGGAGGCTAGGACATCTAAACAATGTTGCCTCTATTAGAAAGCAAGCCTAAAATGACATGGAAATCATATTTAATTTCATTTTCTCCTCACACTCTCAAAAGAAAAAGAGAGAGGAAGGGGAGGGAGAAAGGAAGGGGAAAGGAAAGGGAGAGGGAAAGGGAAAGGGAAGGGGGAAAAGGACTGGCCTTATAGTACAACAATTAATTTCTGTGGATAGGGAGTTGGATCCCACATGGTCAATTGAGGTTCAAATCCTGGCCCTGGTGCATGTGCATGCATATCTAAAATCTTGTCAGAAAGGAGAAATGAAGTAGAATGGATTGTGGCAAGACCATGCCCCTTTGGGAGGTGTCTGTGCTCTCTTACTCTCTCTCATTGGTGAGTGCATACATCTTCTGCCAATTAACAAAAAGAAGAGAGAGAGAGGGGAAAAATAGGAAAACTGAATCAAATAAAAACTATCTGGACATATTTTAAGGAATGTTGTAGGCACGTGTGTGTGTTTATGGTTGCATTGGTATGTGTATGTTGAATTTCAGCTAGAGTATTTTGTCCATCTGCACAGTTTCTACTAGCTTGAAATGAAGAAATATTTAATCACTTCCATAAAAATGCCAGAATAACAAAAACATGCATGAAAAGGCAGCAATATGTAGAAAGCATGCTATATATGTTATAGCTGACCACAAACGTCATTCACAAAACAAGCAAGTGAACTAACTAGGAATTTTCCAAATGCTTTTTTGGGAGATGTTAACTCCCTTACAGACAGCTTCAAAGTAGAAGAAAATGACAGGTTAGTGTGGACCCTTTTTACTAAATTTTTCTCCTAAAATAAAGACAGCATCTTAAATTAAAATGCAAGTCCCCAGAAGCTGCTTATGAGAAAGCATAATAAATATAAATAATAATCAAGTATGCAGACCTTTTTCAAAAGAAAGAAAACTTAATCCTGACCAGGAAGAGGCCTTCATGTAAGAGGCAGACTCTGCTCTTCCAACTTGGCCCACCCAGTCTTGGTTTGGAAGCCTTTCCAATTTTGATTCAGTTCATTTCTGCTTTCAGTGTTTTTAGAGAATGACAGAGTTTATCCAACAGGAAATACTGGAATAGTTTTTGCAAGACTTCTAGTTCCCCATCTCTGGTTTGAACAGGAATAAGGACTACCATGTGGTGTTGCTGAACTTGGCTGAGAGAACTTTGAGGCATTCTACATTAAATCAGTTTAACTTTGGATACGTTTGGGGAACACTGAAATGACCTGAGTCTGCAAGCTCCTATTAGAATTACAGACTCTCAGAACCTTCGAGAATTCTGGGAGTCATCTAGTCCAGTCTCCCATCCAATGCTTAATTTCTTCTAAAATACTTTCGCCTACTTCAAGAAGTTACTCAATTCACCCTAGAAGACATTTAGCAATGGGAATTTCCTGAGGCATTCTCATGTTGGGTTGAATACCAATATGTTGCCAACAACATACTGACATTACTTTATCACTTTTACCTCTCTTACTTGGGTTGAGTATCTTTTCTGTTTCACCCCTTTGACAAGCATATACGTTATGGAATTCAGTCTCTTTTAGCCAGCTACAGGTTTGGCTTGCATTTTTGAAGGCTCAGAGATACTGCATAAAACTAACCCAGATGTCAGCTGATGTATTCTAACTTAGAGTGGGAAACTTGAGTTCTTTCCTGTCTCTCTGAAGAGTCTCCAGGGGAGATGATTTACAGTATTCCTGGTCACTGCTGACTTGGATCTCTTGTTTCTACTGATTATTTTCTTCAGTTCATGGTTTGTACTTCTGTTCCTTACCTGCCATCTCTGTTTTATGCTATGTCAAACTCAACATCCTTCCTTGATCAGTTCACCCTACTTCTTATGTGATAAAAACCACCTAAACCAGGCCCTTTGTACCTGTAGCAGTCTTTTTGAGATGTGTGAAAATGAATGGGGTTTATATATACATATTTATATTTAAATATATGCATAGTTTTATGTATGTACTTACTAAGTTTCTATTATATATTTTAACATACACACTAATGAGAGTGCTTCAAAAAGATTGTTGAAAAAATGCAATAAAATATGAATTTATTTGGGTGCAAAAATGGTTTCAAATTTGTGCATAGTTTTTTTCATAATGTATGTTTTCCACAAAGTTTGTGCAGACTCCTCTTATTTATTTTGACATGTACATATTTGAGTGCTAGATATCTCTATGATTAAAAGTTTTATCCTTTGCATTCTTGGCCAGTCATAAGCTTTTCCTATCTTCTTCAAATTCCTGTCCTTTTCATATGCAAAGTGTTTAGAAATCTGTTCTGTTTGCTCCTTTCTGTCTTTGCCAGATGCCAAATCATTGTTGGCAACGTATTGACATTACTTTATCACTTTTACCTCAGAACTTTTCATGCCGTCATGTTCTGATTGGCTACCCAAAAAGTCTATCAACACTTTTTTAAAAAAAATTAATTGCCAGAAGACACATGCACCTGTGTGAGAGAGAGACAGAAACAGAGAGAGAAAGAAAGCATCCTCCAGTGGGCATGGTCACGTCACAATCCTTTCTGTTCTATTTCTCTATCCTGTTGGGATTTGAGGCGTGCGTACACATGTACCCAGTATATTTTCCAAGCTGCTGGGGCTGGGATTTTAACTACTGTCAGCCATTTGGGATCTAGCTCCCTTAACCATTAGGCAATGAATACAGCTCTATCAAGACATATTAAGGGGACCAGCAGTTAGCGTAATGGCTATGTCGCTGGACTCCCACGTAGTCGACCGCGGTTCGAGTCCTGGACCCGGTGGCTTAAACTCACGCCGGGCGCGTGTGCGTGCGTGCCCAAGATCCCGAGAGGAGAATGGAGGAGAAGGGATTGCGGCGTGGCCATCCCCCCTGGGGGGTGATTTCCTGCTTTCTATCTCTCTGTCTCTCTCTGTCTGTCTGGCGAGCGCACACGCCCTATAGCAAAAATCTCTCAAAAAAAAAAAAAAAAAAGACATATTAAGTAAAATATATTCTTTCTATGAGTAGGATATATACATACATAAAAATTTTCAGAGTTGGGCATTTTTTTTTCCAGCTTTTCATAGTTTTTCTTGTCGAGATTACTTTCACCTATTTGGTTAGGCTTATTCCTAGGTATTTTATTTGTTTTGTGATTATTGTAAATGGGATTGCTTTCTTCAATTCCATCTCAGTCTGTTTATTGTTGTTGTATAAAAATGCTACATTGATTTCAAATCCTGCTACCTTACTGATTCATTTATCACTTCTGTGTTTAACTAATTGAGCCTGTCATGAAGTGAAGATTTTTAAACCTAAGTTTGTAGATGAGTAGCACAGTGGCAGATAGGAAAAAGTAAAAAACAAACAAACAAACAAACAAAATTCTGAGCTAAGAGTGAAGAAAAAGTCAGCCTTTATCGAAATTAAAAATTTGTCTATTTAAATGTTCTAAGTAAATCCCTTAAATATTGCTGAAAGTACTTTGGTAGAGCTAAGTGAGAACATTGGGATTGGGCTGAGAGTGGGATAGATTCAAGATTGTCTGTTGCTATTCCAGTTTTGCTTATGACTCTAGAAAATTTGATTAAGGCCATAAATATAAAAATAGAAGCAGACAGAGAGTAGGTGTTAGCAAGAAACTATGACCATGCACTCCTGATTTTTCAGGATAGCTCTGACTTCAAATGTTCTGTCCTTATGCCTTTCGTACTGCTCATATCATGTTTATTAATTTATGGTTCATAAAATATATGTATTCCGTATATGAGCTAAGGAAATTATTTGAACTAAAACATTGCAAATCTAAATTGCAAATATAGTATTTAGTTAAAGACAGATTGAGCTCATATGTTGTTTTGTTTAAAGTTTGTTTCTTCCATGAGAGAGTAAGAGAAGGAGAGGGAAGGAGATAGACAGGCACCTTTAGCTTCAGTCAGCTAGGATCATGCGCACATATATGAGTGACCCTGGGATATACAGGGAGGCCTTGGGACACAAACCCTGGACTTTTCCACATGGCTTCAGCATTACAGGGTACTACATTACCACTTTGCTACTGTGGCTAGCCTGAACTCACATGTTTATCTTCTCTCTCCCAAGCTCTCACTAAACTATTAAGTAAATAAAACACCATAAACCCAAGAAGTATGAAAAGATCAGGAGAGGACCTTCAGCAGCCAAGTTTTATGAACAAATCATTGAATGATAGGACATGGATGAAGGTGAAGACTTTATTTATTAGAGAACTATAGCCCTCAGGCATATGTAGTAAGCAAGGTAACCACAAAAGAAGCAGTTTACACTGCAAACACATTTTAGCTGGTGTGCTAAATGGAAGGTGTGAGGCTGGGGCGGGTCCAGACGTAGATGGAAGGATATGTAAATTGACTTTCTTCTCAAATGATATAACCCCACAATGTCTACCATGAACAGAACACTAATGTAATACACCCCATTTTTCCCATAGTTTCCAAAGGAAATCAAGATTTAAACTGGAAAAATTGAATGAGAATAGCTGGTGATTCAAAAGCACTAGGCATGGGAAGAATGAAGGCAAGACTCAAGAGTCCAACACAAGGAACTAATAGAAATCTACTTTTATTAGAACCTTCTAGAATAGATAAATTCCACAATCTCTCTCCCCTCCCATGCACAGAGTACTACAGCCAGGATATTGCCCTTAGTACAAGAGATAAGAAGGTTACTTCTCTAGAAAAACTGAATCACTCAGAAAAAGACTACTGCATGCTAGTGGCTGGGGAACCCAGACCAAATGGCCTGCTCCCTACCAGGTATCCCTGAAGGGAAGTCTGCCAACCCTAGCTGTGTGCACTGAGCTTCCACCTAGGCTCCAGAGCACCAACCTTAAATATGAACAAACAACCCTAGATAACCAGAAAAGTTAGGAGAACACCTTTCTCACCATGGAAGAAAGAGACAAGGCAAAAACAAGGAAAAAGAAGAAAATGGAGATAATGCAGGGATCATACAAATACTAACACTATTCATTAATATTTCTAGGAAGAATTGAAAAGCTATCAGATTTCTAAATAACAGATTTCAGTAAGAAAAAAGTACAGTAGAGTCCTAGAAATGAAAAACATGGTATGGCTAGCTCAGCTCTATGACACAGTGATAATTCACTGTTCAAAAGGAGCTGGATTCCACATGGCTACTAAAGTTTGCATGCCTGGTCTGATCAGTTGGGTAAGTTCATGAATGCCCAAGATTTGACTGGAGGGAAGGGTATTATGGCATGACCAGGCCCTGTGGAGAGTGCTTTGTTTCAAGAGCACACCTATGAGCTCTATTATGAAAAAAGAAAAAAAGACAATATTGCCTTTCTTCTCATAAAAAATGAGTAGAAGAGTTAGTTGGTAGTTCCTAGGAATGTTCTCAAAAGTGAAGCCATAAAAGATGAGAAGATGGAAAACTTTAAATAAGATACACATTATTATATTAAAAAGATTAGGTTAGGGAGCCTAATATCTCATTAGTAGGAGTTTAAGAGCTACTGAGAGAAAATTCTAAAGTACTTGAGAAAATTTGCCAAAACTAATGAATAGGTTTCGAAATGGAAAAGACGAAATTGAGTATCCACTACAACCAAACTGAGTATCCAGTACAACAAGTGAAACAGACACCAGAGCTCATTCAACTTCAGGAGCCAAAGATATAAGAAGATGTAAAATGGTTCCAGAGAGAGAGAGGAAGAAATTACATTCAAAGGATAAAATTTAGAAATAAAATCACACTTCTCAACATTAATGCCAGATGTTTAAACATGAGGAAAAAAAATGAAGAACCCTCAACATTAGAAGAGGAAATTATTTCTATATTATTAAAGTTCTATACCAAGCCAAATTGAGATTAGTTTGACCAAACTAAAATACACTGAGACTAATCAAGGTAAGACTAGAATACAGACATCTTCAGACAATGGTCGCGCTTCCTTAGGAGGTTATTGGAAGATGTACTCCAGCAAAAATAAGGGTAACCTGGGATCCAAAAACGTTTTTTCAACCTAAGACAGTGACAAAAAAAAATCCCCAGGATGACAGCTGTGTCAGGTCTGGAGCTCAACTGCCATATTCTCCAGACCAGGAATTAAGAGATTTCTTAGGTCACATTCCAGGGGTCACATAGAGCAGGGAGAATGGCAAAGAATTTCTGATGTGATTATTGTCCAGGGGAAGAGAAGAAAATCAAGAGATGACTTACCTAGATTTAGACACATTAAAAAACATCATTGTATAGCTAACAATATTATGAGCTAGATGGGAGAGGTAGAGTCAGTATTGTAAAGTTAAAAGATGAAAATTTAAAAAATCACTGTGCAGTTAAACTGTTTCTATTTGCAGATGATATGATCATATAAACTCCAAAGGAGTCTATGGAAAAACTCCTAGAAGTGATAAATGAATCAGTAAGGTAGCAGGATTCAAATCAATGTAGCATTTTTATACACCAACAACAAACATACTGAGACAGAATTGAATAAAGCAATCCCATTTACAATAATCAGAAAACAAATAAAATACCTAGGAATAAACCTAACCAAATAGGTGAAAAAAACCTCTACAAGGAAAACTATGAAAAACTGAAAAAAAATTGAATATGATACAAAAAGTGGAAAGACATTCTATGTTCTTGGATTGGAAGAATCAATTTAATCAAAATGTCAGTTCTACCCAAGTTAATTTACATATTAAATGTAATTCTGATTCAAATGCCAGTGACATTCTTCACAGATATAGAAAAACTATTAGAAAATTTGTCTGGAATTATAAAGGATTCCATATTACCAAGATGATACTTTGCAAAAAGAATAAAATAGGAGGCATCATGTATATTACAAAACAGTGATAATCAAAACTGCATGGAACTGGTACAAAAATGGTCACATAGAACAATGGAACAGAACAGAGAATCCAGGAATAAACCCCAAATCATACAGCCAACTGACTTAACAAAGGGTACTAACAATGCAGTGAAGAAAAGAAAGTCTTTTCAACAAATAGTGCTGGAAGAAATTTATATTCACCAGTAGGAAAATAAAACTGGATCCCTATCTCTCACTATTAACAAGAATCAACTCAAAATGGATCAAATATTTAAATGTAAATCTTAAAACTCTAAAATTACTAGTAGAAAAGTAAGAGGAAACTCTTGATGATATTGGAGTAGGTAAATATTTCTTAAATAAGACCCTTAAAACACAAGTGATAATTCTGAAATGGACAAGTGGGACTACATCAAGCTAAAAATCTTGCTCACAGCAATGGAAACAGTAATTAGAGTGAAAAGACAACTCTCAAAATGGGAAAAAATATTTTCAAATTATTCCTCAGACAAGAGATTAATAATCAGAATATACAGGGATCTGAATGGTTCACCCATAAAGAGAATGAATAATACAGTTTAAAAATGGACCAATGAATTAAATAGACAACTCTCCAAGGAAGACTTATGAATATCCAAGAGGCATATGAAAATTGTCCAAAGTCTCTTGTCATAAGGGAAATGCAAATTAAAACCACAATGGGATACCACTTAACTTCAGTTAGAGTGGCTAGGATAGAAAAAAATAATAACAAAGAATGGCAAGTGCCAGTGAGGCTGTGGTGAAAGGAATCCTCTTACACTGTTGATGGGAGTGTAAATTAGTACAATATCTGTGGAAAACAATATGGAGGGTCCTCAAAATCCTACAAATAGAACTACCATATGACTCAGTAATCCCACTCCTTGGTATTTACTAAAAGGATAGGAACACACTCAGTTGGAAAGACAGTGGCACGTACATGTTTATTGCAGCATTATTCACAATTGTTAAAACATGGAATCTATGTATGCATCCAAAATCTGACGGCTGGGTTGACAAACCGTGGCACATATGTTCTATGGAATATTATTCAGTTATAAGAAACAATGAGACCCTATCACTTGATTCAAAATGGATGAATGTTGAGCAAAGTGAGCCAGACTTTGAAAGATACACATTATATATACCCACCCAATGTATACGGAATATGGAAAGATTTGAAGATAAGATAGTGGAGAGGATAAGCGTAGATACTAGAGACTGTAAAGAAGGGAAGTGGATGGTACAGAGTGGGCAGTAGAGGGTGGTTGGGAGGTGTAAAGGGAAGAAACATTCAGCAGACACACACACACACACACACACACACACACACACACACACAATGTAAAGTTCTCTGTTGAAAATATGTATTGTGTACATCATTATGGAAACTTCATGTAAAATGTGAAATCAATCAGAAGGCTTAAAAAATCATTGATAGTATCTAAAATTGTCAGTTAAAAAGTAGCAGCATGACTTGATGTTTTCATTTTGAATTATTATTGTAACAATAGTAATAGTAGACAATAAGTTGAAAAATATTTTGTAAAAGTTCCAAGGGTCCTGCAATTTTTTACCTTACATTTAAAAGTACATTTTTGTTATTATTTGGTCTATTGCCCTCTAACTTTATTTGTATCTTTGAAGTTATGAACTAAAACTTCAAAGAAAAAATTAAAGGGCTTTATTATGTTCAAAAAGTGTCAGCAGCATAACTTAAAAATTAATACGGAGGTATTTACAAGAAGGTACAACTGGAAGAAGTAAAGGTGATTTCTTATCAGGATCTGAAGTGGAAGGTGAGGGGGTCAGAGCATGAAATTAATGTTCTTCATGGTAAGCTTTTCCTTACTATTTGAATTTTTGATTATTCATGGTTAATTTGATTCTTACAAAGTAAAAGTAAAACAAAATAAAGAGTGAAACTGATCTTGTCATTGTATGCCTGAGCCCTGCACTTGTTCACCAATTTTCTATGAATCAGTTGAAGCCCTCTGCACATTCTGTGAGACCATTCATGAGCTGGACCTACCTACCGCGCTTCTTGGTGTCCTACAGGCTCATGGAACCCTTTGCATTTGCAGAACACAATGCCCAAGTTTCTCTAGTTGCCACCTGTTTCCTTTACCTGGACTATCCATCGCTCCATTCCTCATCTGCCTTGTCTCTCTAAAAAGCTAACTCTTCATATTCATCTTTGAGATCTTGGCGTTGACAGCCTTTCTGGACATTTCTCCATAACCCCTGTAAGTTTGCATTAAGATTCCCTTTCATTATGCTCCCACAGAATCCTGAACTTCAGCCTGGTAAAGTGATAGTTATTCTATTTTAATTCCCTAGTCATTGTGTTTTGTTTTGTTTTGTTTTTATTATTTTTTTTAAATACCAGAGAGTGTGTGTGAGAGGAGAGAAGGCACCCCTTTTCCCCAAGTGGGGCCTACTCACACCACAACCCTTTTCCTCCAATTCTTCATCTCATCAGGATCCTGGGCACAGCCCACCTGATGTGATTTTTAAGTCTCTGGGACCAAGATTTTAACCCCATTGGACCATCTGAGATTAGGCTTCCTATGTGGAGTGCCTAACTGTTGCATTTCAGGGCCAGCTCTCTCTGGTCAATTTTTGTATCTATTCCCAAAATGAAATTTCCCTGGACACAGACTGTTGCTTGCGTATAACCTGTATCACAGGACTTGCACATACAAAGTACCAAATATTTTGAAGGAGATGACGAAATCAATGAAGAAAGAGATAGGCAGAGATATAGATAATCAGCAAGTCAAAAAATGGGAAAAAGTCAGCATTTCTATGAATGCTCTTAAAAAAATACTAGAAATATTTTCCTTTTGGTTTAAGTATCATAGTTCATCAATTCTAAGATAATTTTTTTCATATTCTAAAATTTCAAGTTAGGAGATGTCTTACATTTGTAGGCATGCATAGATTTTTAATTGAGAGCATTTTCATTCTTCCTTAGTGGTAGATAAAATAATGGTGCATCTTATAATCAAGAGAGTTTTAGAATCAATGAATCATGATACATGTAAGTTAAATACAGATACAACATAAATGCTCAGTATATGAAGGAATAGAATTGGAATTCTGAGTTGGCCTTATACAACGTGAGAGGCAGGACTGGTAAGTTCTATGAGATATCAAAGTTTTTGGCTAGTGAGACCAGAGTTAGCATAATGGCTGTCGCTGGACTCCCATGTAGTTGACTGCGGTTCGTGTCCCCGGACCCGGTGGCTTAAAACTCACACCGGGCGCGTGTGCATGCGTGCCCAAGATCCCGAGAGGAGAATGGAGGAGAAGGGATTGCGGCGTGGCCATCCCCCCAGGGAGTGATTTCTTGCTGTCTGTCTCTCTGTCTCTCTCTGTCTGTCTGGGGAGTGCACGCGCCCTATAGCAAAAACCTCTCAAAAAAAAAAAAAGTTTTTGGTTAGGAAATAAAGGAGGAAATAGGCTCATTTAAGAATACTGAGAATAATATAGGAAAGTCATGATTTTTTTCCCACATTAATGAGACGAACTACATATTGACAAAAGCTCCTCACCCCAGTATGTACACTTAATCAGTTTTACGACAAAGCAAGCTGTAAAAGAACAAGGTTAATTTGACTCTTTTTTCGGTAGTGTTACAATAAGATGTTTTAATGAGGCTTCACAGGCTCTCCTGTCAGAAGAATGAAAAAGAAATCATTGAAAAGAAAAACAGGGATTCTTATTTCAGAATGCATCACCAGCATCACCAGTCAGTTAAGAAAATGGAAAGTGGAAACCCTCCATGTTCCTCTTGACCCTAGCACTAAAACCAAAACCCAAATTAGCCACTGTAGGGTAAAACCCTGTTTTTTTTTTTTTAACAATTTTTTTCTTTTATTATTATTATTTATTTTATTTTATTTTATTTTATTTTTTTAGAGGTTTTCGCCATAGGGCGCGTGTGCTCGCCAGACAGACAGAGAGAGACATAGAGACAGAAAGCGAGAAATCACCCCCCAGGGGGGATGGTCACGCCGCAATCCCTTCTCCTCCATTCTCCTCTAGGGATCTTGCGCACGCACGCACATGCGCCCGGCGTGAGTTTTAAGCCACCGGGTTCGGGACGTGAACCGCGGTCGACTACGTGGGAGTCCAGCGACATAGCCATTACGCTAACTGCTGGTTCCATATTATTATTATTATTCTTTATTATTTATACATTCAATTGCTATACATCATTTGGATTATAAAGAGAGTTGACCCAACATGCTATATGCCACATGCCAGGTGAGTTGAGAATACTGTATACAACATCATCAACAGGCAACAAACCATATCTGTGTCCCACAACTGTTTCACTTCTCCATTTCCCCCCAAATTCCCCTTCCTGCACTTTTCCTCTCTACTACTCTCCTTCCACTTTGTCCCCAATGTCCATAACAATTTTCAGTGCTTTTATGTCCTCCAGTCTGTTAGTCTCTAACCCCTGTTTTTTTGTTTTTTGTTTTTTGTTTTTTTAAACCCAGTCCCCAATCAATTCTGGCTAGTACAATGAAGTGAAGAGTGATATTTACAAAGTAATTTCTAGAATAGCAGAATGTTTGGTCCAAAAGGGAAAAAACTCTACTATTGGGTCACTAGTGAAAATTAGAATGGGTAAGTTACAATAGTATTATTAAAGACTTGATTATACTAAAAAATATTTGTTTTGGTAATTTGCAAACAAGTAATAGTGTATAGTTCCAGATGGCTTGTTTGCACTGAATGAGATACATCAGTGACCAACCCTAAGTAACATCTTGATGTCATAATTGCATATACTACAGACTTTTATCACTCTTATAAAGTTTTCTAATCTTAACTTTATGAAGTTTACACTTTCTCTGGGTTTTGTAAAGTTCAAATTGATAGCCATGAGTATCTCTACAAAAATCACTGTGGAAACAGAGAAGTAATCAATAAATCATTTTTTTAAAACATAAATTATAGAAAGAGGTAAATAATAATTCCTTTTTTCTCTTTCTCTTGCTAGGTAAACTAATCTTTGACCATAAAGGGTTCCTTTCCAGGAACTAAATCAACTATTTCCTGTTAAGAAAATTAATGTTTAAGTACATAGGAAGATGTCCATAATTAAGTGTATTTTTTTTCAGAGATAAATCACTAATGTATGCAGAGATTGTCTAGTCATTAGTTTTTATCACAAATCAATCATGATGTAGTTGTAAAGGTTATATGTATGTGTGTGTAAAATAACACACATACATATAGTCAATATATTTATATGTATGTTGTATATATATATATATACACACACACACACACACACACACACACACACACACAAAAGCACCCCCTAACTGGGTGTGACCATGCCATAATCCCTTTCTTCCATTTCTTTATTCTGTAGGAATTTTGAGCATACATGTGCATGTACCCAGACTGTTTTAAAGCTGTCAGGGCCAGAATTAGAACCATGCAGTTGATGCAGTAGAATCTCACTCCCTAAACTTACTAGACCACAGAACCTGCTGAAGAATTTTTATACCTTAAGTGATACATTTTTCTCCTGTTGGGAGTTACAGTTGTCCCTTGGCATCCTGGAAACATTGATCCCAAAACTCCCAAAGGTACCCAAATCCACAAATAAGCAAATATTTTACATAAAATATCACTTAAAAAATACCAGAGGGTACATGCACTCACTGGGAAGAAAGAAAGAGGTGGAGGGAGAGAGATAAAGAGAGAAATGAGAAAGCACCCCCTTAGGGAATGATTAAGCTGCAATCCCTTCTCCTTTATCTCTCTCCCCATTCTGTTGGGATTTGGGGCACACATGCACATGTTGCTCAAGCTGCCAGGTCCAGGACTTGAACATGCAATTAGCCATATGGGATTCAGCCTCCTTAACCACTATGCCACAGGCTGGTCCAATAAAATGGAATTTCAGAAAATGGCATAATATTTGCTTATTGTCTATGCTTGTCCTACTGTGTAAATTATGTCTAGATTCCTTATGATATTTAATTTAAATATGAGGTAAATACTTGCTATGTTGCACCATTTAGGTAATAATAATAAGAGAAAAAAGTCTTTACCTATTCAGTACAGACTCAACCTTTGTAGGCCTAACCACATATCACAACAATGTAACATTTTTTTTTTGATCTGCATTTTGTTGAATCTGTTGATACAGAATCCACAGGTATGGAAGTCTGACTGTATTTCTAGATTTTAATTATCAGGGGAGGTTTTCTTCAAACTGTAGAGGCAATAAAGAAGCATTCTCCTTTATAATGTCTGAAAGGAGGAAATGTGATAAAGTTGGACCTTAATTCTTCTGAGTTGGCTTGCTGCATAGTTGGATGGCAAAATTAGCTTACACTGAGCATCGTTTTTATTAGAACTTTATAATACATTCAGTTCCATGTTTTCAGAGAGGCTTCATTTTTCTTTCTTCACCCCCAGGTATAACGAGTTTTGTCGAATTGATGCTCCAAGCGAACAACATGTATCTACAAATTGAGAGTTTCCTAGACAAAGATGGCCTTTGTAGCCTCAAACAAGCCTATTTATTTCAGTAAAGGGACTGTTTTGTGAAGGAATGACAGGCTGACATATATTTATTAAAGTCTCTCATACTGTGTGACAAAATCTGGCAGAGTAGCTGTGAATTGAACAATTTGTCACAATTTTATGGAACATTCACACACAGAATTCATGCTTTTGTTCAAACTGCCTAGAGCATTTAAGTTTTCTGAAACATTTCTTGGGCAAAATTCCCACAAATTTCCCCTGTCATTTTCAAAGCTTCTAGTTCTTCCTTGTACATATAAAATCACTTTCTTTATTTTTATATTTTTCTCAGGAGGCTATGCCTGTTTTGGCCCATTATGGAAATAAAGCTTGAGTCTTTAGATAAAATTAATAGAACTAATATTATTATTATATTATGTATTTTCTTATTGGATTTAACAGTAAGCTATCTTGAACCAAAAGGAAGTCTTCTGATTAAGGAAGAGAAACATTGTTAAAATGAATCTAATCAAATGTTGAGATTTGTACAGTTTATACAGCATGGTATTTGTTCTCCAAATGTTTATATTAGAAGGGATCAGGACCATAAATAACATGTAATCATGCCTGAATTACTTAAGTAATAGTCTTCTTTTTTTCTTTTTTAATTTGCCAGAAGTCATATGTGTTCAACAGAGAGAGACAGAGATTGGGAGGGAGAAGGAAAAAGTACCCCCTGATGAGGTGTATTTAGATGGCAACCCTTTCTCCTTCACTTCTTCATCTTGTCAGTATTTGGGGCATGCATGCATATGTGCCTGCTGTGTTTCTTCAAGCTGATGGGACCATGTAGTATCTACCCAAAAGATAGGAATACACTCACATTCACGAGTGTGGCATTATTCACAATTCCTAAAACATGGAACCAACCCAGATGTCCACAAACAGGTGAATGGATAGAAAAAGTGTTAATACATATACACTGTGAAATACTACTTAGACATAAAAAGCGAGACCCTGGCATTTGGTTGAAGATGGATGAATATGCCATCATCAACAGGTAATAAGCCATATCTGTTTCCCACTAACGTCCTGCCTCTCTATTTGTTCTCTTGCTATCTTTCTCTATCCTCTTCTCTTTACCCCCCCTCCCCCATTCCACACGGTCTTATTCTCATCAAGTACTTTCACTGCTTTTATGTCCTCCAATATTTTGCTCACTACCATAGAGTGCAGATAGTCAGTATATATTAAGTGGATACATACAATATCTTTCAATAATAATAATGATTGGGAAAAACATTGAAAAGATATTGAATGATGAAGTGGGGAGATTAATGTCTCTGTATTGACTGACATGCAAGGCATTCCCTTTTGAAAAAGCAATGTAATACACTGTAAAGTTATATGCAATCCAGTGTAATATAAAGAAGATTATGATGATAATAAAACAATAAATTAAAAAAAAAAGAAATGGGATCATGCAAGGCTTTGTTGGTCAGAAAGTGAAGTAGAGAACCTAGCCAAGAGGCGATTAGGGTAGACCTGGTGAGAAATAGTAGTGACTTAAGCCAACACAGTTGCAATGGAGGAGAGCAAGTGAGCAGCTTGGAGAGATATTTAAAGAGTCAAAATTGACTGTATTCATGCTGCATTCAGGCCAGGTTAGGGTCATTTAAGAAAGCTTGTTGATTGATAGATGGATACTATTGGTGCTAATGGCTTTAATCAAGGGAAAGATCTCAATAAAAACAAATTAGTCTTTACAAAAAATTGGATGAATATGGAACACGTACTGCTAAGCAAAGCAAGACAAACTATGAAAGAGAGACATTGCATGTTCCCACTTAATATATACCGAATATCCACACTTTATGGCAGAAATTAAAAGATATAAAAGCATGGAGAACAATTGCAATTACTAGAGACAGTATGGAAAGAGGATGGGAAATGGGGGAGGGTGAGAGGAAGGGAATCAAGGGGGAAAGAGAGAAGCAAAGCATTTAAGGGACACAAAAGTGGGAAATTATCTGTTGATCACAATGTGTATAATAATATTGTTAACTGGATTGATATACAGTGTATTGATGCTGGGAAAACTCATCTTGCAAGCTGTAATGATATACAGTGATTGAATGTATAATAAAAAAATAAGTAGTAAAAAATAAAGTTAAAAATTCCAGGCCAGGGAACCAGCAGTTAGCGTAATGGCTATGTCGCTGGATTCCCACGTAGTCGACCGCGGTTCGCGTCCCGGACCCGGTGGCTTAAAACTCACGCCAGGCGCGTGTGTGTGCGTGCCCAAGATCCCGAGAGGAGAATGGAGGAGAAGGGATTGCGGCGTGACCATCCCCCCGGGGGGGTGATTTCTTGCTTTCTGTCTCTCTCTGTCTGTCTGGCGAGCGCACGCGCTCTATAGCGAAAACCTCTCAAAAAAAAAAAAATTCCAGGCCAGCTTGTGAACTAGTAGTTATGTGAACTGGATCCCACATTATCATCTTGCAGTTCACATCCTAGACCTGGTGGCTTGGAAAAAAATGCCAGGTGCGTGTACATGCCCAAAGTTCTGACAGAAAGAAGGGAGAGAGAGAGGAAAAGGGAGAGAAGAAGAAGGGACTGTGTTGATGTGACCATTCCTCTTGGAGGTGCTTTCTCACTTTTTCACTCTGCCTCTCTCCAATAAGTGCACATGCCCTCTAGAAAACTAAGAAAAAATAATTCCAAAAAGCTACTTCTTATTTAAAATGTTAAAATCTTGTCTCTTGATCTTAATATTCTATTTATAATTCCAGATAATTTTTAGTAACCACGTTTAAGAGAATTCTGAATGTGCATAATTTCATTTATGCACTTAGTTAACAAAATTCCTCTACACATTTCAAAACTAAATTTGTAAATGCAATATATTCAACTTCCTTTTTAAGTATACCAGTTGAATAACTGGAAAACTTTCCTAAGAACCTAATATTGTACAAATCTTTAAATAAATAGGCACATAAACATAATGAAATTTAATTCTCTTTTATATTCCTAAACTTTTATAGACATTTTATGTGACTTAAAAATCACACGTCCAGGACCAGCAGTTAGTGTAATGGCTATGTCGCTGGACTCCCATGTAGTCGACTATGGTTTGAGTCCTGGACCCTGCGGCTTAAAATCATGCTGGGTGTGTGTGCATGCCCAAGATCCTGAGAGGAGAATGGAGGAGAAGGAATTGCAGCATGACCATTCCCCCTGGGGGGTGATTTTTCACTTTCTGTCTCTCGGTCACTCTCCGTCTTTCTGGAGAGTGCATGTACCCTATAGCAAAAACCTCACAAAAACAAAAACAAAGCACACAGTCATGTCAATTCCTTCATTATGAATTCAAATTGGAATTACACAGCTCATCTTTCATTTTAATATGCCACCTTACCTTGAACATTTTACTTTACCAAATATAGAGATATCATTTAACTAGAAACAGTAAGATTGTTTTTGTTTTCTTAAACACTGTTATACTTAATTCTGAATTTTTCTAGGGCTGAAGGATTCTTTGCTAATAAAGAAATTATATCATCTAACATCAGTTTTGGAGTTGCCTTCTCAACTTGCTTGAGGTTATATAACAACTAGAAATTTAAGTCAGGACATTCACCGAATTTGGGTAGAAAATCCTGAGCCCTGTTTAAGAGTCTATGACAAGGACTTCATAAATTGAAGGTTGGTCTTTTAGTCCCCTTACCCCAGGTAGCCAAAGTCCACTGTCTGCTGGAAGGGCTCTGAGTTACCTATCTGAGCTGATCAGTTAATAGGTTTAGCTTTTCTCTTAGGACAGAAATTGTTTTTCCTACCTAATTCCAAAGGTCATAAAACTTGATAACATTTTCCATTCTTTAAATACACTTTCCAACTTAATTCTTCTATGTATTTAAATAATACCAATTGAAATGGAGTATTTTCTCATGACCTTTCTTTAATATTCAGTCATACTTTAAAGGACATTCAACATATCAGAAGAATGGTCTAGCATTGATTGTCTTCCACATGTATCCCAACTACCTTTGGCTAATCACTTGTGTTTTGAGCAAAAGGCCTCATTGTTTTGCTGAGTATGGCTATCAAAGGGAGGTCATGTCTTATAGATGTATTTAAATTTATTTATGAAGGCATTTATCTAAGAATGCCCATTGTAGCATTTTTTTAAAGATTTAAAAACTTTATTATTATTTTTAATTTCCTATAGAGCACATGAACTCATGAGAGAGAGAGAGAGAGAGAGAGAGAGAAAGTGAGAAAGAGAGAAAGCAATCTATTAGGCCTAGGACTTGAACTGTGGTCAGCCATGTGGGAGTGCAGTGCCCCAACCACCATGCCACCTGCTGGCAGCATTTCTGAACTATGAAAAAATCGAAAATAATCTAAAGGCCCATTGATAAAGGATAGGTTATATCAGGACAGATTCTATGTCTTAAAAAAAACACTTAGGATTTTATAATATTTCACATTTCATAGGACTAAAGATGACATATTTGGAGAGTCTGACTCTTGAGTTTCTGGCAGGATGAGCATCACACCCTCCTTACTCACACAATCCTTAATGTATTGAGGAACATTCAGAGCTCATTTTATTCTGCAGAGAAGGTAGGAAATTTATTTGGAAAGAAACAGAATCATTCTGATGATCTATTGCTCCTCTACGACTATATTTATCCTATCTACTTTTCCATGGTGTGATGTAATCAAAGAATGGAAAGAATTTAGAAAGAAGTAGGTGTGAACATCCTTTTGCCATAATGAGTATGTCACTGTACTGACACTTCAAAAATAAAGACTGGCTCACCTGCAGTGGCACAGGCAGTAGGGCATTGCTGTACGTACTGGAATCACAGGAAAAGGCTCTGGGCTTAGTTCCAGAGTCAGCCTGAACATGCCAGGCATGTTGGTGGGTACACCCATGATCTTAATTGTCTGGAAGGCTTCGGGGAAGAGAGTGGTGTAACAAGACCTGTTGGAGGGGGTCTTTCTCTCTCTCATGAAATAAATGAACAAACTTTAAAAAAGATAGAAACCATTGAGCCTCTAGGCACAGACTCTGGCTTCAGAAACTTATAGTCAGAAGGAGTAATATTCATCTAGTGCAACATAATTTTATATTATTGGGCATAAAATAGAGCTGGAGGAGCTCTCTGAATTAAATGTTAAGCTTTCACATTACATGTAAGATAGGACCCAGAGAGACTAAATAACATGCTGCAGAGTCCACAAGTAATGGTAGAACTGGCTGGCAGAACCCGAACATTCGGAGCTCAGATAAGAAGAGTCCATCCATCCTTAGGCCATTCTCTGATGGAGAGTAAAGAAAAGTTGCAATTTTTTTTCTGAACCACAGGACAAAATTCAACCAGTACTGCCTTTTATTAACACACAGAGGTATTTAAGTGAAAATTTAGAACCTATAGCAAAAGGATTTAGAAAGCAATACATACACACCCACACACACACACATACATACACATACATATATTAATCTGTTTCTGACTTTGTGTAAATAAGGTAGGATTGTAGAAGTTCACTGATAGGAACCACATAAATTAACAGTGTGATTTAATGGCAGGAATACCATGAAGCTACATTTCCCCAAATATGGAAAGTTTCTAAAAGCGTATACAATACAACTGAGATTCTCAGTAGAGATGTAAATAAAGCCCTGAGATTTTATAAAAATATTTTCAACTAACTGACTATGTACATATTTTGATTGGATAGAAGATCCACAGTTTTAACAATAGTCTCAAGGGTTCATGAAACTAGTAACAGTTAGGAGTGCTAATTATTCCCTCCCAAGTCTGGGACTTAAGTCCTCTGCTTGCTGAGGGGTGTGCCAGCAATTGGCAGCTCCTTCTAGGACATTTGTTGATTGCTGAATCCTAGGCCATTTAGTCCACAATCCAAGCATTGCTTTATTTGTTCATTTTCCTACAGAGACTGGAACTCTTTAACATAAAATAATAGTTTCAGGCCAGCCAGTGGAGAGGTAGGGCTGACTGCATGGTGAGTTCAGACCGGGGGGGGGGGGGGGGG
>NW_006160001.1:1143075-1171188 GCF_000334495.1 Tupaia belangeri chinensis | reverse complement strand
GGGGGTTAGGTAACATGTGCCGTGCCCTGCGCCTGCATTCCCAGAATCCCAAAAGGAGAGAGAAATGGAGGAAAAGGGATTGTGACCATTCCCTATCTGGGCACAATTGCTTTTGCAAGCCATAAACATATATATAAAAGTGCACCAGACATGGAAAGACCTGTGTCCGGGGTTAAATAATTTCTTTCAATGAATCGTCTTGTGGTATTACTAATCAGTGCGTACATAATTCAAACAGCAGTGGCGGTCCTATCCATTTTAAGACTTGACTAGAAAATGGTCTGTTCCCCATCCCAAGTTTTTATTGTCCCTCCATATCAACCCAAGGATTCGGTGTGGGTAGGTTGAGGACACTTCATTTCCCTTTCTGTCTCATTGCCTGAGATTCCTCTTTTCTCTCTGTTCCAGACCATTCTAAGCTTGAATAAAACAAGTTTCTATGATATTTTCTAAAAACAAAATCAGTGTAGCAGACTTTACTGAAACATTCAGGGAAGGCCAGGGGTTCCTGTCACAGAACTACAGATAACTTTAAATGCAGTATTGACACCTCTGTGTGCAAACGACTCTGGCCACCCCATCGCCTGGACTTCCCCCTAGAGTCCTGCTTTTCAGCTCTTTCAACTGCCAGGTTTCTTAACTCCCTTTTTCCTTCCCTCATTTCCTTCCGTCTTTTCTCTTTTTTATCCTAAACACTGAGCAACTGTCAGCTTTTTGTAAAAAAAAAAAACTTACCTAATCTTTAAAAACCAAAACAAAACAAAAAACTGTCATTTTATACACCATATGTGCAAAGGGGGTCTCCTTTTTTTCCTACTCACTTGTAAATCATTTTCCTAAACAAAGATAGTTTGCAACCTTAACTTTAACCTTAACCAGAAACTCTGGTGCCAACTAAACTATCAAAATTTTACACACACACACATTTTCATCAGGCTACTCTCAAATTTTTAGCTGCACTACCTGGATGTTGTATATATGTCCTGGATTTTATCTGACACTCATTTTGAGATCTCTTGATATCTTTTTTCTTGTTAATTTCTAGTTCTCAAAATTGATATTTCTTCTTAAGAAGTAGAGTTGCCTTATATTCGTTGGGAAGGCTTAGTTTTAGATCCTCTCCACCCTAACTTTTTAATTTTTTTTCTGCTTTACTGTTTCCTATTCTTATCATAATCAGAAATACAGGGAGAAAAAAAATCCCACTCTGTTTTGCTAAAGCCATCCTTTAACCTGAGATGTTTTTCTTTACAATTAATAAGAAAAAACAGTTAATACATACAGACTAACTCATTTAGTTTTCTTTACTTTGTTCTACGTTTTATATCAATACTCAATTCACAGTGAAACTTCTTTTAAAATTCTATAACTTAACTTTTTGTCATTGTCAGAAAGTGTGTGCACTTGCCAGAGAGAGAGAGAAAGAGAAAGCACCCCCTCCCACCAATGGGACATGGTCATTCTATAATCCTTTTCCTCCAGTGAAGCATTCTCTCAGGATTCTGAGCATGCATGTATGCACACCTAATGTGTTTTTCAAGCAACTAGGGGCAGGATTTGAACTGTGGTCTGCCATGTGGGAATCAGCTCCATATGTAAGATGCTTAACCACAGTGCTATGGGGTGGGCCCTATAATTCTAAATCATTATAATAAACTTTAGTCTTTATCAAAGGACTGAAACTTTTATTTTCTGAATGTTTAAAAACATATTTTGTGGTATGGCCCATGGCCTGATGGTTAAAACAGCTGGATTCCATATAGCTGACTGTGTGGTTCAAATCCCAAATCGAGTGGCTTGAAAAATATGCCAGGCATGTGTATATGCAAGCTCAAAATCCCAGAAAGAGGGAGAGAGAGAGAAGGCACTGCGGTGTAACTATGCCCCACAGAGAGTGATTTCTTGCTTTCTCTCTCTGGCATGTGCACACATCCCCTGGCAAATTAAAAAAAAAAGTTTCATCCAAAAATATAGCTAACATATTTTACATGGAATCATGTGGTCACCTACTCACACAGCAGCTAATGATATTTTGGAGGTGTCCATTAGGTTGAAATGTCAAGTATAGCAGTTTGAGATACCCTTTCAGAGGACTAGAGACACAGAAGATATGATTAAGAATGAACTAGACAGCCATTTTAGGATTTTCACATTAAAGGACACTTGGTAAGGACACTTTTATTATTAATTTTGGAGAAGTTTTTGCTATAGGGCGCATACACTCCCCAGAAAGACAGAGAGAGAGGCAGAGAGACAGAAAGTGAAACATCACCCCTCGAGGGGGATGGCCATGCCCAAATCCCTTCTCCTCCATTCTCCTCTCGAGATCTTGGGCATGTACGCACAAGCACCCGTGAGTATAAGCCACCGGGTCTGGGATTCGAACCACAGTTAACTACATGGGAGTCCAGTGACATAGCCATTATGCCAACTGCTGGTCCAAGGACACTATTTTTTTAATTAAGAGAGGTTTTTTTTTTTTTTTTTTTTTTTTTCTATAAGGGTGGTGTTTTTTTTTTTTTTTTTTTGCTATAAGGTGCGTGTGCTTGCCAGAGACAGAGAGAGACAGAAAATGAGAAATCACCTCTCCTGGGGGATGGCCATGCTGCAACCCCTTCTCTGTTCTCTTCTCAGGATTTTGGGCATGCAGGCACATGTGCCCAGTGAGTTTTAAGTCACCAAGTCTGGGACTTGAACCGCGACTGACTACATGAGAGTCCAGCAATGTAACCATTATGCCAACTTCTGATCTCAATAAGGACACTCTTAAAGAGGATGATGTTGAGAAAGGGTTGCTCAGAAGGAGGAAGGTGATTGGGTCGGCCTGTGGTATGGTGTTTAAGGTAGCTAGATTCTACATGGCCAGCAGCATGGTTCAAGTCCCAGATTCTAGGGATTGAAAAATATGCCAGGCACGTGTGTGTGCATGCCCAAAGTCTGAGAGGAAAATGGAGAAAGGACTCTGATGTGGCCATCCCTCCCGGGGGGGGGTGCTTTCTCACCTTCCATCTTTCTTTCTCTGTCCAGTAAGCATACATACCCTATAGCAAAATTTAAAAGTAAAAAAGAGATGAAGAAGAAAGAAAAGAAAGAGAAAGAAGGTGGTCTAGATGAGGGAAACTAAGCACCATACAATTAGAACTGTAACAGAGGGACCGAAAAAGAACAAATGAGTTACACAAAGCAAATGTTATGTTTGGCTAACTGAATGTACATAAAATATCAAAGACAGTAAGAAACTGAAGATTTCCCAGGGTCTATATGCAGAATATCTGAGAGATTATGCTGAGAATCATCATTACTTGGTATGGCAGGGATATAGTGGAAGACAAATTGCTAGTTTTGTGTCAGTTGTTAACTTTATATTCATTTCAAACCATGCACCAAATATGACAGATTTCCTGGGAACACATACGTGCCTAAGGAAAAGCTTCTAATTAGCATCTACTTCGCTAAGGCCATGTAAATGACAAAGACTATCGAGGCAATCTGTCATACATCCTAAATTATTTGAAAGACTGTCTACGTTAATCAAATGAATTATGTAGAACTACCCTCCAGGTTCTCAGAGTATTTCTAAACACATACAAAATGATTCTACTTGTCTCTTAACAAGCCTATTTTTTATAATGTGGTTATGTCTAATGACTTTTCCCTGTCAAAACCCTGTGTTTAGAACTGAACTATCACTGATGACTTGTAGTGGATTGTGTCCAAATTCACTCTCTTTGTAGGTAGTGTTATCTAAATCCATGGTTTCGAAAACCACTTACATACCAACAATTCCTAAATTTATATTTCTAGCTCAAATCTCTCCTCTGAATTCCAGACTCATACATATGGCCTCTCACACATCTCTACTGGGAGGTCTAAAATGCGTGCCACCCTAACAGGTCCAAAACAGATCTCTTTATTCTGTTTCCCATGCACTTGCTGTCCCCTCATGCTTCTCTCCGTTGATGATGCCAATATCCACTTGGTTCTCAGATTAAAAATTTGGAAGTCACCCTTAGTTCTTCTCTTTTTCTCATTTTGACATTAAGACCACCAGTAAGTTGGTCAACTCTGTCTATAAAACTCTGTGAATTTGTTCACTTTTCTCCATCTCCTTGGCTTCCACCCTAGACTTTCTTCCCTAACATTTAACTCATTATCCACAAAGGAGCTGGAGGAATCATTAAAACAGTCACAGTAAAGCATGTCCAACTCTCTCTTACTTAGAATGAGAATATGTGATCCTGCACCCATCTACGTCCCTGGATTTAACTCTGATTACCCTCTTTCTCACAGGATGCTTCAGCATCACTGACTTGCTTTATGCTCCTTCAAGAGTCCCAGGTTATTCCTGCCTTATGGACTTTCACTGTGATCAGCTTGGACACTCCTTCTTCTAGAACTTGATGTGGCTGAATCCTTCTAGTTCTGTTTCTCTTACCTAGATCTCACTTCCTTAGCTAAGCCTTACCATATTCCCTGTTTTGGTCAGGGTCATCCAGGAAAAGGGAATTGCCAGAACAATTATGCTCATGGTGAAAGAAGCCAACAAAGCATGGCCAAATGGCCTAGAGACTAGTAACAATAGAGAGCCACTACCAACCTCGGGCTAGAGGTACCAAAATAAGAGGTGAGTTTACTGGAGTTCAGAGACCACAGCAGAAGCTAGAGCCATATCATATGCGATGTAAACCATGGAGGAGATGCAGCCTCTGCTGAAGATGGCACCAAAGGCAGAAAGGGAGTAAGCAAGAAGTACCTGGGTTTTCTCCTGCCCTAGCATTCCAGTCCAACATCAGTGGTTGTATTGGCTAAGCCAGTCACAAGTGAGCTAACATAGGAGACTGAAATGTAACCTGTAGAGGGTGGCCCCACATCATATAAAGCAGAGCAGGACATGGAAGAGAAATTAATGTGAATGGACTCAGGCCAAGGATGACTTTAGTACCCAACTTAAAGTATTTCCCCTTTCCCAGACATGTACTACGTCATCATCCTATTTCCATAGCAGCGTATGTTATTATCCCATAGTTTCTTTTGTTACAGAATTATTCACTCAATTTTATTTATCATTATCATTATTATCTTTAATTTGACTAGAGAGAGAGAGAGAAAGTGAGAAAGCAAGCTGCCAGGTCTGGGACTGACAACACCATCGGCTATGTGGGAGTCCAGTACCCCAACCACCATCCCCCCTGCTGGCTCCAAGTTTCTTGTTTATTTTTTTTATTATCTTCTCTCTCCAGATCATATCCAATGGGGCAAATGGTATATTTTATGTATTCAATAAAATATTGTCAAAATGTTATAACATGGAGTTTTCCCTCTATAAGGTCATAGTAGAAAAAACACATATAATATTCCTTTACAACATTTTTGGTGCATATTGTACCTACTAATAGAAGCTGGGTTATTCATTAAGTCAGAGGTAGATACACATTCCTATGCCTTCTATTCTACCTTAGAAGTAAAGCTGAATCTTGGAAATGGGCGTGGGAGGAATATTTAGTACTATATTTTTTTCTGAAAAGATTGTAATACTTTAGCATTATATTCATTCATGATAGAGTTCATGGGCATGCATGAGAGAGAGAGAGAGAGAGCTCTCAAGAGGCTTCTGTAATCCCCTTTCTCTAATTCTGTAACTCACCAGGATCCTGGACATGCTTGTGCATGCCTGGTGTAATTTCAGGCCAATCATTCTAGAGACACAAACTGTGGTCAATGTGTTGCTTCCAGCTTCACAGACTGGTATACTCATTGGTGCACTGCAGAATCTGGTCCTTTAAAATAAGTCCCTGTTGGTTTAGTCTTATGGTTGTGTTTTGGTTTCCTGCCAACATTCTTCTTTTGGAATAATGCTACTGAAATAGTGCAACATGTTTTAAAAGTATTATAGAATATTTTGATAGAATATTTTGAAATGCCTCTAAAAATCAAGAAATGTTAGGAAATATTTAAATTTCTAAAAAGTCAAGAATTTCGCATTGATTAACCTAATTTTGACTTTTAGAGTGCCTCTCTTTCCTTCAAGTCATTGGTTTCCCTAACTAGTAATAAAAGCATTGAGTTCAGCTGTTTATGACACCTTTAGTGTCATTTTTTGCATTGCCATCTTTTGCATTGCCATTCTTCTATGTTTAGGTGAGAAACATGAGATTTAAGAATAGCAAGAGGTTTTTCTTAGAATTATAGCATCAGAGGACCAAAAGAACCTTAAAGAGATGATCAAATCCACTCCCAGTGCCTCTATGGTATGCACTGAATTACTGAGCTTAAGTAGGATTACACCTACATCCACATTTGTGTAAGGCTCTTGGGGAAGACTATAATGACTCTATTTCAACAACATATACTGTTCAAAAATGGTTCTTGATATTTATGCCACATGCTTCACACTGTAATTTAAGCCTATTTGATCTCACTCCTTCCTGACTTCTCTTAATACCCTCAATTTTGAACTGGTCTTTAATTTTTTCACCTACAAAAATCCTGTCTCTATAACAAGGTCATCAATAAGGATTATGTTGATTTGCATTGTTCCAGGTCTTCTTGGAGGACAGGTTCAGACATTCTTCAATTAACTAATGAACATATTTTTTTCTTTCTTCCACCCGGGCAGGGCCGATCTGAGGGCCTCACTAAACCATCCAATTGGTAGTAGCAACGGGTAGTGTGTACAAAGGGCAGGGACTTAATCAATGCAAGCTAATGACCCGCACTTACTGGGAATTCCTCGTTCATGGGGAATAATTGCAATCCCTGATCCCCATCATGAATGGGTTTCAACAGGTTACCCGCGCCTGCCAGCACAGGGTAGGCACACGCTGAGCCAGTCCGTGTAGTGCATGTGCAGCCCCGGACATCTAAGGGCATCACAGACCTGTTATTGCTCAATCTTGGGTGGCTGAATGCCACTTGTCCCTCTAAGAAGTTGGGGTACTAATGGACATATTTTATAAAGTTAGATGTTTAGAAGAGCATATAAACAAAGGTACTTAAGGATACCAGGTTTATATTCCACTTGAGCCTTCAGATTTGCCAATCACATAGGACACTAAAAGCCTTCTGTAGTTTCCTTTCATTTATTTATTTTTTAACATCTACAGAGGACATGTACATTTGTGTGTGTGAGAGAGAGAGAGAGAGAGAGAGAGATCACTCTGATGGTATATGGTCCTGCCACAATCTCTTCTCCATTTTCCCACCCATTCAAAAATTTGAATACCATAATGACTAATGATGTCAAACATCTTTACATGTGATTAGTGACTATTTGTATGTATTTTTTCAAGAAATATCTATCCAAATTCTTCATCCCTTTAAAAAACTGATTATTTGTCTTTTTATTATTGAATTGCCTGGGCTATTTGCATATTCTGGACACAAGTTCCTTATTAGGTAAAAGTTTTACAAATATTTTCTCCCATTTTGTAGGTTGTCTTTTAACATCCTTAGCGGTATTCTCAATTTTCAAACATTTTTTTTTGAGAGGTTTTTGCTATAGGGCGCGTGCGCTCGCCAGACAGAGACAGACAGAGAGACAGAAAGCGAGAAATCACCCCCCAAGGGGGATGGCCACGCCACAATCCCTTCTCCTCCATTCTCCTCTTGGGATCTTGGGCACGCATGCACATGCGCCTGGCACTGACACTGGGTCCAGCACTCGAACCGTGGTCGACTACGTGGGAGTCCAGTGACATAGCTATTACACTAACTGCTGATCCCAAAACACTTATTATTTTGATGAAGTTCAATTTATCTGTTCTTTTGTTGTTTGTGCTTTTGGTATTATACCTTTAAAAACTATTGCCTAATCTAGCATCAGAAAAAAAAAATTGAATACACAAACACATATACCCAGTGTGCTTTTCAAGCTGCCAGGTCTAGGAATAAAATTACATAGCCATGTGGAAGCTGACTCCTTTAACCGCCAGGCTATGGGATCAGCCTAAGAATTCTGTGATCTCTTAATTCTCCAAAAGAGTTTCTAACAACAATTAGAAAGGTTAAGACCAAATGGCAATGTACTGCTCTCTCAGGCTTGATATTGCCTTCATGTTGACATATAGAAATACATATGTATAGCAATACTCAAATATCTATTCAAATGATAGCAATAAAGTCTGTAATGGCAGTATGTATTTTGATAAAGAAGCTTCATTAGGCAGTGAGTGAAGTATATCTTCATGATATTAGAACGTAAAGATATTTAAGCAATAATAATATTGGGCCAGCCTTTATTAGGTTGTTATATGCCAAACAACCTTCTAAGTCTCTTCACCTGTAATAACTTAGCTTCACAATAACCCTTTGGGTTAGTACTATTATTATCCTATCTAACAAAAAAAAGGAAAGCTGATGCACAGAAATGTAAATTGCCCCAAAGCATGCAGTTGTTCAATTGCAATGCTGATGTTCCATTCCAAAAATCTATGTTCCTAACTACTAAACTACAGCTTCTATGATGAGAGGAAGGGAACTTTAATACTTAATAGACAGTGTCCAGGAAGTGGCACATGCAGGTTCTGGTTTCAGTTCTCACTACAAGAAGAAGTGACTGTTGCTTGCCACAGCAGACAGAAGACCACTGTTCTTCCAGAGGAAACACAGCTGCCGAGGAGAAGGCACATAGACAAAGCAAAGCCATGGTCAGCATTTGAGGGGGCTTTTGGAAGGAAGGAGAACTTTATGAAGAACTCAGTCTGTAAAGATGATTATTTGAGCTGGCAGTGGTACGACTGGTGACCTGACAGAAATGAGAACTCTGAAGCAAGAAATGGACACTCCAGTGGACACCAGGTGTTCTAGAATGCAGATCCCTGTAACAACACAAGAGAGCATCAGGCAGGGTCTGACCTGTCTCTGTAGCCTACAGTTCTACAGATGATGTGTTAAGACTAGTTGCTCAGTTAGCAGCAGAACACACTGATGATCTTTACAGACCATTGATTATAAATAGAAAAACAAAGTGCATAAAATTCTTATTTAAGAGTGGATGTAGTCGTTCTTAATGAATTCTTTATCATCTTCTACAAGTCCAGAGTGAAAAGAGTCCTTCTATGTATTGCTAAATAAGAGTTCTTTGTAAGACTTAGGTTCAATATGCTGTAGATGCATATATTAATATATATATGCATCTATATATAATATATATTTGCATTATAATTTGGTATCCAATTAAAAATGGAAGTGTCAACAATTTTCCCAGCTAAATTACATGTAAATTTGTACACATGTAACTATATGTGTATTTGTATACTTATTCCTCCAAAAAGTATCCTCCAATACATTGCCCTCTCTTATCCAGTGTCCTCAATTGTCTAATTCTTCCCATAATCCTTCCCCAACATACTGAATAAATATTGGTTTCCAATTTTCTACTTCTCTCTGCAGACACAAAATTATGCTTTCTCTCTTTTTACTTCCAAGCTTCTTCATGTTGCTTCTGCTTGGAATGACCTTCCCATTATTTTAGGTTTATCCAAATTCACTAAGTTACTCTTTGAGTAACTAAAATCATGCGTAATTTCCTCACATGATATTCTCCACCTGACCCCAATTATTCCCATCTTTATCATTCCTTGGCACTTTCTACCCACACTACTTTTATAATCACATGCTGCATTGCCATGTTTCATGTGTGTATGTCTTCTTTGACAAATCAGTTCAATACTTCTTGAGGCTAATAACTGACTCTTAAATGTCTTGCCCTTGCACAACTTCTAGTATAATGTCAGACATATAGCTGACTCAATGCATAATTGTTTGTAATAAGATGAATTGAAAGCACTTAATTGTTTTACTTCAGGCTTACTGACGTCAATAACTACATTATTTTGAAAGGACTTTTCCCCCCTGGGTTCTAGAAGGACCTGTAGGGCACACTGTATATCATGCCAGAGGTCCTTTTAAATCCACTACATGTTTAATAAGAACAAATGAGTATATTCTCTTGCTCCTACATGCTTTTTAAACTGGGTAATTTATGCATCTTTACTGCTAGACAAAAAAATCATTTCATTGGGAGGGAATATTGTAGAAGGGAAAAGGTCTTATTATAGAGGCACCCAATTATTTGACCTTAGCCATATTTCGCTGATAGTCCTGCAATTGAATTTCTCTCATGGTGTTGTTACCCACATCCACTTAAATCCTCTATGTCCAGAAATTGGTACAAGTTAGCTTTATTGGAATTGGCATGTGAGCAGGCAGCTGTTGAATGGACTAATGAGAAATAACAAACATAGAATATAATGCTTATTTAATGGGTTAATCCAATAATCATACAGCATGGTCATATGCCTCAGCCTCAATCTTTCCAATTCATCATGGCATCCATTAACTATAAAGGTTCATAAAACCTTCAAGTTAGTACTTTCAGTCTTGATCTTTTCCTGGAATTATGAATTCAGAAACGTTAATAACCATAGCAGTTAGCATTTAACAAGTACATTTTTTTTTTATTGCCAGAGGTCATGTGCACTCATCAGAGAGAGGAATGAGAGAGAAAACTCTCCTCCACAGGGTGCGGTCAGACTGCAATCCTATTCACTTCATTTGACCACCTCATCAGGATTTTGGATATACATGCACATGCACTTAGCATATTTTTAAAGCCATCCAGGCCAGAATTTGAAACACAGTCATGTGGGATCCAGCTCCCTATGCACAGCATTTAAACACTGCTCTATGGGGCTGGTCTAAGTACTTCACATATGTCCATAATTATCTCAAAGAATCCTTACAACAATCTGTGAAGAAGGTTGTATTTTGATTCTCTACTACAGATGAGGAAATTGAGTCTTTATGAGGTTAGGTTAATTGGTTAAAGATATGCAGTTAATAATGGTAGAACCAGAACTTGGTGCTCTTTTAACCCTGAAGGCAGGGAAATCTAAACCTGGCTGTGCTCAGCATTAGCCTTGGCATCATCTGGCATCTTGTTAAGACTCATAGATTTCAAGATTCTTCCAGATCTACTGAACTATAATCTACACTTCAGTAATTTCTGCGGGTGATTCACATACACATCATAGTTTGAGAAGCACTATTTTAAAGCACCAGGTTATAATGACTCTTTTCTTTATTCTCTTTCTGCCTCATCTGTATCTCCTTTCTTTATCTGTTGTGAATTTACCTCTCCAAACTTTAGGGGAATATCACAGCCCAGTTTATAAATATTCTTTTGGTGATTCTTTAGATTTTATCTCTTCTTTCTTTAGCTTTCTGTATTTTAAGTGAACTTTCAGGGACACTCTCTTCTTTAACATTCAATAATGTATTGTTTTAGTTGTATTTCTATGGTCATCTTCCAGTTTTTATGGACTTCTTCAAAAAAGGAATGATACTAAAAACACATTGCATTATAGATAGTAATATGATTTGTCTTTGTACAGGGAGGGTATGGTGACTCTTAAACTATTTCATGAAGCCCAATGTTTCGTTGACTCTTATTTTTTCTTGATTTCGGAATGCGCACGGACCAGTGTGCTTCAGAATCAATGACTACCACAACCTTGGCTAAAATGGATGTTCACTGGTCATATCTGAAATGAGAAAGAGTGAAGGAAAATTCATTCTTGAAGAAGAGAATGAATGAATGAAGACAAATTCTGATTCTCTTTTGTGAACCTTAATTAGTCATTCACAACTATTCATTGTAAATGTGTTTTGTGGTTTTGTGTATACCCTAATTAGTCATTCACAACCATTCATTGTAAATGTTTGTTATGGTTTGAATGTGTCCTACCCAAATTTAGGTTGGAACTAGACCATATTGTGAAGATATTAAGAGGAAGCTTAATCTAATTATGGTATTGAAAGGTTGGGCCTTTGAGAAGTGACCATGTGACTACAGGAGGCTCCCCGTGATTGGCTTCTGGTGAGTTTATAGAGAGGGAATGAGACCAGATCAGAGGAGTGCGGACACAGATGCACACTCCTCTGTTCTCTGCCATGCTGTGATGCAAGCAGAAGACTTTCACCACATGTGGTCCCTGGACTTGGACCACCAAACAATGAGCTGAATAAACCTCTATTCTCTTAAATCTCCCAGACTTAGGTATTTTCATTATTAGCAACAGAATGTATTCGAACAATTTCTAACTGAATCCATGGGTTCCTGCACTACCGGTCCTATTATTTCCTATATCAGTCATAGAACACCATCCATCTAGTGATGCAAACCGGAAATCTAGAAGCTGTCCTTGATATCCCTCTATTTGTTCATTCTGTCCTGTTTATAATTTCATCTTCTAAATTTCTCCCTGATCAGTTCACTCCATGGTGGTTGCTATAGTTCAAGTCTTCAGCATCTCTTACTCACACTAGTTGCAATGACTTCCTAGTTAGTCCACCTATATCTCCTTTTGCTCTTCTTTTTACCCAAATTCTAATTTTAAACACAAATCTGATTATGTTACCTTTCCCTCTGGTTTAAGGTACTTGTGGTTTCCCTTTGATCTTAAGATAAAAACAGTTTCTTTAACTGATCTCAGAACCTGTTTCACCCCTGCTTAGATTTCCATCCCATCTTGCACCAATGACTCCATTCTCTCTTTATATGGACCCTCCCACCCCTCTCACCCCAACACACAGAACTCTCAGGCCTTTCTGCCTTTTGTTCTGCAGGCCATGCTTTTCCCTTGCACACGCATTTGCTGGCATTGTCTCCCCTCCCAGCTTTAGAAGTCAGCTTCACTTAAGGATTCTCTTCCCTGACAATTCTGATATTTCAGATCCCCCTTTTGTATACTCTCATCCATTTATTCATTCATTCAAATAATTCAACAAACATCCATTGAGATACTCTTTGCCAGGCTCTGTGCCAAGTGCTGAGAATACAACAATGAATAGAGTGTGTGAGGTTCCTGATCTCATTGTCTAAAGTAGAAGACAGAACACAAGTCTCTCTCTTTTCACAACATCTATAGTAGGCACAGTTTAACACTTTTTTCTTACATTTTAAAAAGGATTTTTTAAATGTTTATTTTTTTTTCCATGAGTGAGAGAAAAAGAGAGAGATAGCACCCCCATTAGGGTTTACCCTCAGTGTTAGCCAGTTTCAAGTCATGGGCAAGCACAGGCCTGGCACATTCAGTGTGGTCTCCAGGCTTGAACTGGGAACCTTTCCATTTGAGGTTACCTTGCTGTGCCACCATCTAGCCCCTGAGACTTACTTTATTTTCTTTTTTTGGGAGAGGTTTTTGCTATAGAGCATGTGCACTTGCCAGAAAGACAGAGAGAGACAGAGAGACGGAAAGTGCAAAATCACCCCCCAGGGGGGATGCCACACCACAATCCTTTCTCCTTCATTCTCCTCTCGGGATCTTGGGAACACACGCACACATGCCTGGCTGAGTTTAAGCCACCGGGTCTGGGACTCGAACGGCGGTCAACTACATGGGAGTTAAGCAACATAGCCATTACGCTAACTGCTGGTCCCCTGACACTTATTTTTATGATTATTATACTTATATCTGTTTCCCATATAGACTATAAACTGTCCTACTGTTTCATTTCTAGAACCTAGCACCATAACTGGAATATAGTAGATAGTAAATTTTTATTGGATGAACAAGATTTTAGATATTTAGAATTAAATGTCTCTTTTCATATTTATCTGTGACATATAGACTCATTAGAATCTTCAATGTTTATTTACTTCTTAGTCTTGTCATTTCACAAATCATTGCTTAATTTGAGGTTTTTGTTGATTTATTCCAAAATATTCATTTATTGCTTATAAATTGATGCCAGTTTAGTCTTCTATACAATTTCTCCAGATAGTAAATGACACCTTTTTGAAGAGTCATGAAATATCTTGAAACACCTTTTTCTACAGAGGTTGCCCCATTTATTCATCACCTTGAGTTTTCTATTTTTCTTTTTTTTTTATTGACAGAGGGCATGCATGCTCACCAGAGAGAGAGTGAGAGAGAGTGAGAGTGAGAGTGAGAGAGAGAGAGAGAGAGAAAGAGAGAAAGCACTCCCTATTGGGGTGTGGTTACTCTGCAATCCTTTTTCTTCCATTTCTCTATCCCGTCAAGATTTGAGGCACACATGCCTGACATATTTCTCAAGCTGCTGGGACTTGGATCTTAACCACCAGTGGTCATGTGGGATCTAGCTCCCTTAACCTGTGATTTTTTATTTTTAAACCTTGTTAAGACATTCTTATTCACATAAGTAGTGCTCTTAGTCCCTTGGTGACTAAGGTTCTAAAATAGATTTTATAATAGCTTTGAAATAAAAATATATTATGCATGCATGTCACTCCTTTCCCCCATTTTCTTTAAAAAATAGAATTCTGAATTTGTGTTCTATGGTCAAATACTACTGGGAAACTATAATGTAAACATGGCATAACAAATTTTATTGCTGTATTTTTTTAAGAATTATTTGATTTTGTTCATCATTATTATTATTTTTTAAATTTGACCATCACAAAGTGACAGAGAGAGAGAGAAAGCTAGAAAGCAAGCCACCAGGTCCAGGACTTGAACTGTGGTTGGCCATCTGAGAGTCCAGCACCTAAACCACCGTGCCACCAGCTAGCCTTCAATGCTGTATTTTTAAAGCTCTGTTAGCTGCTACTTCACACAGCTACTCTGAAAGGATGGAACAATATTGCATATTTGGAATATCTGATTTTTTAAACGCATTTGATAGTAGGACTATTCTCCAAGATTGTTTGTCTGAATACTTTGTAAAGTGTTATTTTTAAATTGTCCCAATTCCAGATGTGAGATAAAATGTCCATTTGTCACTATTTTGGTTATCATAAAGAAATAATGAATCATTTTCATGCTTGCTTTGTGATTTATTCCAAAATATTCATTTATTGCTTATAAATTGATGCCAGTTTAGTCTTCTATACAATTTCTCCAGATAGTAAATGACACCTTTTTGAAGAGTCATGAAATATCTTGAAACACCTTTTTCTACAGAGGTTGCCCCATTTATTCATCACCTTGAGTTTTCTATTTTTCTTTTTTTTTTATTGACAGAGGGCATGCATGCTCACCAGAGAGAGAGTGAGAGAGAGTGAGAGTGAGAGTGAGAAAGAGATAGAGAGAGAGAGAGAGAGAGAGAGAAAGCACTCCCTATTGGGGTGTGGTTACTCTGCAATCCTTTTTCTTCCATTTCTCTATCCCGTCAAGATTTGAGGCACACATGCCTGACATATTTCTCAAGCTGCTGGGACTTGGATCTTAACCACCAGTGGTCATGTGGGATCTAGCTCCCTTAACCTGTGATTTTTTATTTTTAAACCTTGTTAAGACATTCTTATTCACATAAGTAGTGCTCTTAGTCCCTTGGTGACTAAGGTTCTAAAATAGATTTTATAATAGCTTTGAAATAAAAATATATTATGCATGCATGTCACTCCTTTCCCCCATTTTCTTTAAAAAATAGAATTCTGAATTTGTGTTCTATGGTCAAATACTACTGGGAAACTATAATGTAAACATGGCATAACAAATTTTATTGCTGTATTTTTTTAAGAATTATTTGATTTTGTTCATCATTATTATTATTTTTTAAATTTGACCATCACAAAGTGACAGAGAGAGAGAGAAAGCTAGAAAGCAAGCCACCAGGTCCAGGACTTGAACTGTGGTTGGCCATCTGAGAGTCCAGCACCTAAACCACCGTGCCACCAGCTAGCCTTCAATGCTGTATTTTTAAAGCTCTGTTAGCTGCTACTTCACACAGCTACTCTGAAAGGATGGAACAATATTGCATATTTGGAATATCTGATTTTTTAAACGCATTTGATAGTAGGACTATTCTCCAAGATTGTTTGTCTGAATACTTTGTAAAGTGTTATTTTTAAATTGTCCCAATTCCAGATGTGAGATAAAATGTCCATTTGTCACTATTTTGGTTATCATAAAGAAATAATGAATCATTTTCATGCTTGCTTTGGAACGATACAGAGAAGATTAGCATGGCCTCTACGCAAGGATGACATGCAAATTGGTGAAGCATTCCATATTTTTTTGAAGTTACCCACAACTTCTCTGACCTGGGAGACAGAACTCTCTAGTAGGAACACACTTGGGAACTAAGAGTAAAATTTTCTCTACCAGTACTACGGAATCTACTCCAATAAATAGAAAAAAGTGAATACTTCATCAGATGACTAGAAACCAGCACGGATCTCAAAGAAGCATGAGAAAACAAGGGGGTAACTCTTCCCCAGGTAAACATAATAGCCTCTCACCAACAGTGGCTAGCACACAGAAATACATAGAAATGTCAGAAAAAGAATTCTGAATTTTAATAATGACAAAACTCAATGACATGCAAGAAAAAACAATCAGTTCCAAGAAATGAGAAAATCATTTCAGGAGATGAAAGAGGATTTCCATAAAGAAATAGATATCCTAAAAAATAATCCAACAGAACTTGTGGAAATGAAGAACAAAATAAAATTAAAATCTCCCTCGAAAGCATTAACAGCTGATTGAACCACGCAGATGAAAGAATTTCTGACCTGGAAGACAAAGTCTCCAACCAACCACCAAAAAAAAAAAAGAAAAAAAAAAAAGAGAAAAAGAAAAAAAACAAAAACAAAAACGAAACAACAAGCAAACAAAAAAAGAGGACAATATATAAGAAATTCTAGATATCATGAAATGTCCAAATACCTGTATAATGGATATTCCAGAAGGTGAAATCTGCTAAAGGCAATGGAAAAATTCTTTCCATGAAGTACTATCTGAAAAGTTTCTAAATATAGAGAAACATGGAGAAATTCAGATCCAAGAAATAAAAAGGATCCCACATAGAATCAACATAAGAAGATTCTCCACCCAGCACATCATAGCAAGATTAGTAAAAATTAAAGACAAGCACAATGTTCTAAAAATGGCAAGTGAGAAACATCAAGTTACTTACAAAGGTTATCCCAATAGGCTAGTGTCAAACTTCTCAGCTGAAAAAATGCAAGCAAGAAAAGAATGGGAATATGTATTCAAAACATTAAAAGAAAAACAATTTCAACCCATAATACTATATACAGCAGGATTATCCTTCAAATGGGAACAACAAATAAAAATATTCTTAGATAAACAAAAACTGTAAGAATTCACCAATAATAGACCAGATCTACAGGAAGTACTGAGGGGAGTGTTGTATTGGGATAACTAGAGAGACAAACAGAAACAGGAGAACAAAAAACAACTGAGAAAATGACTAACAAAATGATAGGAATAAATCCACAAATATCAATAATAATGTTGAATGCTAATGAATTAACTTCTCCTATCAAAAGACACAGACTGGTGGAACAATGTAAAACAGAAGTCATCTATATGCTGCTTACAAGAAACACACCTCACTATAAAGAACATACATAGACTGTAAGTAAAGAACTGGAAAAAGATATTCCATGCAAATGGAAGCCAAAAAAAAAGAAAAGGCTGGAGTAATGATACTGGTATCAGACAAAATAGACTTTAAGATGAAAGATGTAAGAAGAGACAAAGCAGTACATTATATAGTCCTAAAAGGACTTGTTCACCAAGAAGATGTAACACTTGTAAACATCTCAGCACCCAACACTGGAGCACCTAAATATAACAGAGAGACTCTTAGATCTCAAGGGAGAGATAGACTGCAATGCAATTGTAAGGGATCTCAACACCCCACTGATTCCTTCTGGACATATCATCTAGACAAAAAAGTAAACAAAGAAATACAAGATCTAAACAATACCATACATGAAATGGATTTGACAGACATCTAGAGAGCATTTTACCAACTACCACAAAATAAACCTTTTTCTCACCCCTACCTGACTGACCACATGATAGGACACAAAACACACCCTTCTAAATTCAAAAGCATAAAAATTGTATCTAGCATCTTTTCTGACCAGGATGGAATCAAACTTGAAATTAATTACAGAAACAGTCCTTGAAAATTCACAAACATTTGGAAACTAAGTAACCTACTCCAGAATGACTTTATAACTACAGAAGAAATTAAGACTGAAATAAAAAGGGCTCATAAAAAAACAATGTAATAAACAAACAAATGTTCATAACCAATGGGACACAGCAAAAGCAGTCATAAGAGGGTAGTTCATAGAAATTAGTGCCTGCAAGAAAAAAGCAGAAAGGTGGCAAATAAACAACCTAAGGAGACACTTAGGGAACTGGAAAGACAACAACAAAAATTCCAAAAATATTCCAGGAGAAAAGAAAGAATACGGATTTAAGCAGAAATAAATGAAATAGAGAATTAAAAAAAAACAAAAAACAAAAAACAAAACTATACAGAAAGTAAAAGAAAACAAAGCTTTTTTTTTATTTACTTTTTTTTTTTTTTGGAGAGGTTTTTTTTGCTATGGGGCGGGTGCTCTTGCCCATCAGACAGAGAGAGACAGAAAGCGAGAAATCACCCCCCAGGGGAGATGGTCACGCTGCAATCCCTTCTCCTCTGTTCTCCTCTCAGGATCTTGGGCACACACGCACATGCGCCTGGTGTGAGTTTTAAGCCACCCGGTCCGGGACGTGAACTGTGGTCGACTACATGGGAGTCCAGTGACATAGCCATTATGCTAACTGCTGGTCCCCAAAGCTGGTTTTTTGAGAAGATAAACAAAATTGACACACCATTAGCTAGATTAATCAAGAGAAACAGAAAGGAACTAAATCATCGAGACAGGTGTTATTACAACAGATATAACAAAAATAGAAAGTATCATCAGAGAATACTATGAGCAACTATATGCCAACAAACAAAAAAGCCTAGATGGGATGGACAAACTTCTAGACATGTATAATTTACCAAGATTGAACTAGGAAGAAATAGAAGGTCTGAATAGACTCATAAAAATCAACTAGATTGACTCAGTAATAAATAGTCTCCCAACAAGGAAGAGCCCAAGTCCAGATAGCTTTACTTCTGAATTCTACAAAATTCTCAGCAAGATACTAGCAAATCATGTTCAACAGCATGTAAAAAAGATAATACATCATAACAAAGTAAACTTTATTCCAGGGATGTAAGGATGGCTCAACATACGCAAAACAATATATGTAATATGACACATCAACAAAAGGAAAGATAAAAATCATATGATCATATCAATCAGTGCAGGAAAAGCATTCCATAAAATAATAAAATCCCTTCATGATTAAGACTCTCAGCAAAATAGACATAGAAGGAATATTTCTCAACACAATAAAAATCATCTATGAAAAAACCATCAATAACATCATACTGAATGGGGAAAAACTAAGTGGTTTTCCACTGAAAACAGGAACAAGACAAGGCTGCCCAGTTTGTTCACTCCTTTTTAACAAAGTACTGAAAAGTTTTAACCAACACAATTCGACAAGAGAGTCAAATAAAAGGCATCCAAATAGAAAAAGAATAAGTGAAATGATCTCTATTTGCAGATGACATGATGCTATACATAGAAAATCCGAAAGATTTCACCCCTCCCCCAAAAAAATCCTGGAAGTGATAAATGAATATAGTAAAGCGGCAGGATACAAAATCAACATACAAAAATCTATAGGATTTTTATACACCCAAAATGCACAAACTTAGACAGAATTGAAGAATGAAATCCCATTTATGATGACCAAAAAACCAATAAGATATCTAGGGATAAACCTTACCAAAAATGTCAAAGATCTCTACAGGAAAACAATGAAACACTAGAAAACGAAATGAAAAATGATACAAAAATAAGTGAAAAAACATCCCATGTTGCTGGATTAGAAGAATTAATATAATCAAGATGTCAATTCTACCCAAATCAATCTACAAATTTAATGCAATCCCAATCAAAATACCAGAAATATTCCTCACAGAAACGGAAAAAATAAATCACAAAATTTGTTTGGAAGCATAAAAGGCCCCGTACTACCAAAGCAATACTGTATAAATTAGGACGCGTCTTACTTCTTTGTGATAATTAAAACAGTATGGTATTGGCACAAAAACAGGTAGACCAATGAAACAGAATTGAGAACCCCCAAATAAACCCCAAATCATACAGCCTACTGATCCTTGATAAAAGGCACAAGACTATCCAGTGGGAGAAAAACATCTCTTCAGCAAATAGTACTGGGAGAACTGGATATCCACCTGCAGAAGAATGAGACTGTATCCTTATATCTCACCCCTAACAAAAATTAACTCAAAATGAATTGAGAATTTAAATGTAAAACCTCGAACTGTAGAAATACTAGTGGAAAACACAGGAAAAACTCTAGAAGACCTTGGAGTAGGCAAAGACTTATTAAAGAAGACCTCCAAAGCACAGGTAATAGTCCCCAAAATAGACAAATGGGACTATACGAGGCTGAAAAGCTTCTGCACAGCAAAAAAAAAAAAAAAAAACCCAAAAAACAAAAGAACCAAAACAAAACAAAAACAACAATAAAAAACCCCCAAAATAAATAAAAAAAATGAACAAACAAAAACAATAAGTAGAGTGAGAAGACAACCCTCAGAGTGGGAGAATATATTTGCAAACTATACCTCAGAAAAGGGACTGATAAGAATATACAGGGAACTCAAGCAGCTTACACACACACACACACACACATACACACACACACAAATCTATCCCATTAAATGATGGGAAAATGAACTGAAGAGACAATTCTCCAAAGAAAACATACAAACGGCCCAAAAGCATATAAAAATATGTTCAGCATCTCTTATCATAAGGGAAATGCAAATCGAAATCACAATGAGATACCACTTAACCCCAGTCAAAATGACTAAACTCTAAAAAACAAATAAGTGCTGGTGAGGGCTGTGGTGAAAAGGGAACTCTCCTACACTGTTGGTAGGGATGCAAATTAGTACAACCACTTTGGAGAACAAGCTGGAGATTCCTCAGAAACCTGCAAATAGAACTACCATATGACCCAGTAATTCCACTATTAGATATTCACCCGAAGGATAGAAAAAACCCCAGACAGGAAAACATTTGCACATCCATGTTTATTGCAGCATTATTTTTAATCACTAGGACATGGAATCAACCCAAATGTCCAAAAATAGATGACTGGATTTAAAAATTTGGCATATGTACTCTGTGGAATACTACTAAGCCATTAAATAAATGAGACCCTGACATTTGGTGTGGATGAATATGGAAGACTTAATGCTAAGTCAGACTATGAAGACAGACTTTGTATGTCCCCACTCAACATATACCAATTGCACTATATAGCAGAAACTGAAAGTTTGGAAGATATAGCTGCAAGGAAGGGCAACAGCGGATTCTAGAGAAAGTAAGGATAGAGGTAATATACAGTGGTAGGTAACAGAGGAGGAAGGGAAACAGGGGAAGAAGGAAAAGTATGTTTAATTGACCAAAATAAAGCTATTTGCTGATGATAATGTATATAGTAATGTCTTTACTTTGATAAGCATAGTATTTGTGCTGGAAAAAGCAATGTTGTACACTATAAAGATAAATGTGACTAAATGTAAATTAAAATAAAATAGGACAAAAATGAACCATTTCAGGGGCCAGCAGATGGTATGGTGATAGAGGTACTGGACTCCCATATGGCCAACCACAATTCGAGTCCCAGACCTGGTAGCTCAAAAATCAATCTGGGCATGTTGCATGTGTGTGCTCAAAATCCCAGGAGAATGGAGGAGAAGGACTGCAGCATGGCCATCTTCTTGGGCAGTGATTTCTCATTTTCCCTCTTACGTCTCTCTCTGTTGCATGTGCCCTATGGAAAAAGCCTAAAAAATAAATAAATAAAAAAGAAAATTAAAAAAAGAACAATTTTCTGAGAGACTAAATTGACTCCTGAAAGAAACTCTTCCAACTCAACTTAACAAATGGTTATTGAACATTTGTTCTGTGACCATCCAGTGCTAGCTGCTCTCCTGACCAAAGAGACTACAGTGTAGTCCATGCGCCTGAGAAGTGGGGAAGAGAAGATTGTTGGGATTGAGTCCTTGTCATAATCTAGGTCTGCTGCAACACCCTTAAATGCTAAGACTTATCATTATTTCTGATAAGATAGCATATAATCAAAATCACCCTGTTATCAGATGGGAGAGCTGAGAATCAAAACCAGGCCTTTTTCTTTTTCATCTTAAAAAATATATATATATTTTGCATTCTTTTTTTCTTATTTATTTTTAAAATTTGCTAGAAGGCATTTGCACTCTCCAGGGAGAAACGGAGAGAAAGGGAGAAAGCACCCCCAATAGGACATGGTCATGCCACGGTCTCTTTTCCTTTACCTTTCCATTCTGTCAGGATTTGGGGCACATGTGAAGATGCGCCCAGTGTGTTTTTCAAGTCACTGGGTTTGATACCTGAACTGTGTGAACAGCCATGTGGGATTCGGGCTCCCTTAAGCACTAGGCTATGAAATTGGCCCTAGGCTTTTTTTCCTTCAAAGCTTATCTCCCCTAGCCATATCATCTATGACTTATCTACACTATTATGTAAAAAAAAATCACTAAAAATATATGAATATTGTAGGGATAAATCGGTAAAGTAGTATGCTTTTTCTGAAAGGTGATATTCTTTTCCTTCTCCAAACTGGATTTTTACCCAGCACCCATCTTGGAGAGTCTGTTCTGGAGAAAAAGTTAAAAAAAAAAAAAAAAAAAAAAAAAAAAAAAAAAAAAAAGCCCTCTGCTTCCACTGTTCTGTTTTAAGTTGTGAAATTTCCATGAATGCAGAAGTAGAACTACTGCTCAGCAGAAATTCATAACTTGTGCTTGTGGTTTCTACTGAAGGCAGATGTGATTTCCTTTATAAAAATCTTAGAACTGGAAGGAAATATACAGATTGTCATATGGTCTCACTCATGCGGGGCCAGGGCAACTAAAGCCTAGAAAGAGTAAAATGATCTCATTGTCCAGAATCACAAAAAAATAATAGAAGTGAATATTAATGATGATATCCAGACTGTCACAAAAAAATAATAGAAGTGAATATTAATGTTAATATCCACACTATAACTCTAGCTTATCGAGACTCTAACAGAGGGTATGGCCTTTATAACAAACTTGTATATTTTGTAATATCCCTATTTTCTGGCTATGATAAGTGGCTGGGGCTCTAAGTGATTTATTGAAGGCCACATAGCTCATAGGTAGTACAACCAGGGTTCAAACATAGTAAATTTGAAATCAAAGCTAAGGCTCTTTTCACCTAGTCACTATCTGCTTTTGTGCTCATCAAGACAAGTAATAAGGAGAAATTAAATCTAATTGCCTTTGACTTCCTGTCAGATGGAAATTTGGGGGGCCCAAGAAAGCCTTAAAATAACAATTTGCATAAGATATCATCAAAGGCTAGTGGACCTGGACTTAAAATAAAATAGAGGCCAATGATCCAAAGTGAGGGGTGTTCCGTCCAAGTCACTCATTATACATGGATGAAGACGAACTTGTTTCCATGATTCTGGCCACACCACAGCCAGATACCATTTGGAAATTTCTTTTTTGGTTCAATCAATTTTGCAACTCATAGTATCTTTTTTAATAACCTTAATAATGATAAATATTTTCCTTTGAAAGTAGTTTTAATTTTTCACATCATTTGGAACTTAGTTTGGTAAAAGAGTGACTGCATGATAATGGTCAATATCATGTCATGAGGTTACTTTTCTTGAGTGACATGATACACAGATTCAGAAGGTCTTGTTTAGTTAAGTTTGGTCTTTTAGATCAACAGTTGTGTTGGTGGAGTCCATGACTCTCAGATTTGCATGGAATCTGACAGAGAGAGCTCCTCGTCCTAAGCTATGTATGCTACATGAAGGAAAAATAATTCAAAACAGTTCTATATGAATAAACATCTTATGTATTGGTCTTTATCTTCAGTGACTGTGAGAGTACGATGATAGTTACAATCTTTTAGTTATTTTTCATGATATGATTAGTTCCTGATTTTGCACTCTGACCTGTCTGACCTGACTGAATCCTATTAGGTCAATGGCAACACCCTACCAGAGTCTCTGAAACATTATCTCATTTACTCTCTGCCCTAATTTTTTAGAATCTAATTAGGAACTACATTGTATTTTAATTTCACCTTTCATGTTAATCGTCTTATCTTTCTAAGAGACTATAATATCTTTAAAAAAATAAAATAAAAAGACTGCATTTTTAGTTTTTCTGTGTTTCTTTTTTTTTTTCTTGTGGTAGATGTACAGTAAGAATAAATGCTTTTAAGATCAATGCTTCCCTCAATCATATCCTTATTTTTGTATATGTGCACTCTATGAGCATAAACTGAGTGTCTACAAGAGTGTCAGTGATTAGTATCTTCTTCCCTTTGACCTTATTTATTCCAATTGCCATTTCCCTTGAAGAGCCTTTTTCTGATTTAAAGTTTATTATTTCATTTCTCCCATAAGTAAGAGAAACACAGAGAGAGAGAGACATAATTCTCAATAGGATGTTTAAACCATGATCTACTCCTACTCCAGATCACAGGCACACATATGCCCAGCATACTCTGGGAGTTCTCCAGATACAAATCCAGAACCTTCTAAGGCGAGTCAACCTCACAGAGCATTGTGGGTTATTGCTGGCCACCGTCCTTCCTCTTATTTACCATTTTCTTTTTATATATATGAGGAAAATTCATTGACTACAGTCAGATTCAGTGGTTGGTTATAGTTCAAGCTGAGCTATTTCAGGTGCTTTCAGCTGATACAGGTAGCCTTCATCATGAGTTGAGGTCAAAACTCCTATAGAAAGTTTGGATAGTCAGAACTAGAAAAGTCATGGATTCAGCTAAGATAATAAAATTTCTATTTTATTAGGTTAAGAGACAAATCTCTATCTTTTTTAATTGATGTGCTAAAATCTGTTAATACAAAAGTCTGTTGTTGCTGTTTGATAAGAGTGAGATCAAGTGAAAGGTACTTATTAAAGTGTGTTTATATAATACCTAGTCTCTGCCCATTCCTGGAATAGGTAGTTCTCAGAGTTTTGAACTCCGGGATACTATGTACAAAGTGTCCTGGAGACTGTCTACTTTCATTAGTGGTATGTTTACTTATAACCATAATTCCATTCTGAGAGAGCTTCAGAACAAAATCAACCAACCTGGATCAGTGCCTCAATTCTACAGTATTGCCTGAGACAGAGGAAGTCAGAAGTGAGTGGGAAGTGGATGGTTTCACCAGTGGAGAAGCCTCCCCACTGAACAGGAAATGTGCTTTTTCTCAGAAGATCTGGAGAAAAATGCAAGGAAGATCCCTTTCTACTTTTGTCTATTATAAGGGAAGGATGGATTGAGAAGACTGCAAAACCTCAAAGAACAAAATATTGCTGGCCAATGGAAACAGACATTTTTAGAAATCAGGAAGTCAATTTTCTCCTCCAGAAGTGGTATCAATGAATGGTGCCCCAAGATGGGAGGCCCTTTTGGAAAGGACCTATAATGCCTGCTAATGGGAAACCTTCAGAAGAGTTAAACCATGGGGAGATAATGGAATGGTGGGGTGATAAATAATGGTAAGGGCTGAGAATTCTGTTTATAGTGGATCTCAGTTTAAAAACTCCTCCTGGCTCACAAGGACCCAAGGTATGTACATTCACAGAACATATTCGGCAAGGGGTTTCAAGCTCCCAGCAGAGGCCTATCTTTACCAAGGCAGTCTTATTACCATGCAAATATGAAAGAGCAAAGCTACCTGGAAAAGTAACTTGAATAACTTTGTATCAAGCAAGTGCGAGGTAATATTATCAATAAGGATAAAAATAGTTTGGAACCAAGTGATTTGACCTTGTTGATAACTGACTTTAGCAAAGCTATTATTGAAGTATAAAAATTGTTCCTAGGAGTTTGAGTTGACAAATGCAGTGGTTCTCATCAGGTACTCTTTTTAAGAGTACCTTAATGTGATCTGCTCCTCATGACCACATTACCATATTACCACCATAGTCAACCTCTTCCTCCACCCACTCGCACATCTAAAGGTTGATTATATTCCTCTGTGTTTGGCAATCCATGATTTCAATATTTATTCATCCATGTTTGGGAACTTCTGGTTGAGAGAATAAATCAGGATAATTAATACCAATGGCTCTTCATTCTGACTGCAAATAGAATCACTTGGAGAGTTTTTTAGCAGTTCCAGTGTTGGGGGTTCCTGTCCTAAAGATTTTGATTTAACTTCTCTGTCATTTGAGTTTCTTAATTGATTTTTCAGTCATTTCTAACATGGAGCCAAGATAAAGACTTTCTGACTTAAGCCAAGTCAGACCCCCAAATTTTCTATTCTAAGCTTTTTGACCTGTATCCATTTGATTTTTGAATTACTAATACCAATTTTTAAAAAAATACATGTCATTATTACTACTTGTAATCAAACATTCCAAACTATTATAAAGTATGCATTTATACTTTAACATTAAAATTAATTTTATTTTCATAACTGTTACTCTTCTTTGAGATATTCTTTGGCTGCAATAGCAACAACAATAAGAGATCTTTGACACACAGGGCTATTACCCTAAATGTTTGCATTTCTCTTACAAATATCCTATGTTCTTTAAGAGAGTACAGGGCCCAAAGTTAGACAGAATGAGGATACCTCTTTAGGTTAGAAGGGAGATCCTCTAAACCAAAAGACTGGCCCAAAGTGTATTGATGGAGCTGGGATGTCGCAGTTGTCCTAAGAGAAAAGGCAGCAAAAGACTTCCCGAAGTTGCAGTGTTTTCACCAGGAGCTGTTCTGCTATTCTAAGCTGGGTCTGTAGCTTGGCTCTTTTGACTAAAATTCCCTAAATTACCTGCCAACTGTGCAGTCAGCGACCTGGTCTTTAGAATTAAAACATTTGCATCTTCCAGGGTCAGCCAGTTGTGTGGATCCTTAAGGTGGTTGGATCCCACACAACGTACTGACGGTTCAAGTCCCAGACCTGGTGGCTTAAGAAACACACCAGGGGGAAGAGCAGATGGCATGATGGTTATTTGTTGGACTCCCACATGATGGACTGCACATCAAGTCCTGGCCCTGGAGATTTGAAACTCAGGCTGGGCATGTGTGAGTGTGCATGCCTGAAATTTTGAGAGGAAAATAGAGGAGAAGGGATCATGACATAGCCATCCCCCCATGGGCAGTGATTTATCACTTTCTATCTCTCTCTCTCTGTCTCTGTGATGAGCATACACTCCCTATAGCAAAAAATCTCTCCCCCAAAAAGAGAAAAGAAACACACTAGGCACCTGTGTGAGAAGTGACTGTGGTGTGGCCATCCCCCATGGAGGATGGAGGTGCTTTCTCACTGCCCCACAGCCCCCTCCTCTCTCTCACACACACTGGTGTGTGCACACACCAATTGTCAAATATAAAAAGAAAAGAAAGAAAGAAAGAAAGAAAGAAAGAAAGAAAGAAAGAAAGAAAGAAAGAAAGAAAGAAAGAAAATAGCATTTTCTGTATTGCATATAAGTCCAGAGATCTTGGGTATTGCCAACCTCATTACTACCCAACACCTCCTCATTTTATTTTATTCATAGAATTCATGTTGGAGACCTGAACTGCACCACTGACCAATGGACCAAGACTCAACATGGTCAAATGAACATTCTGGACTATCCTGGATGTGCAATGCCATCTAGTATTCTCAACTTGACTGAGCCCTTGACAATGATTGGATAGGAATCTGAGAATGTTAACAAACACTTGATAAAGCCCTTTCAGCAAGAATTCTGAAACATGACTATTTTAGAGTACATGAGGGCATTCTTATTGGAAACTTTGTACAAAGTATGTTGCGAATGAAACTTTTGAACAAATTTCTTTTGACAAGGCAACCTCCAAAAGTGTTTTAGGAAAGGGAGGTCCCAAGGGAAGACAGTATTCAACTGTCTCAAAATAGCTGGTTTATTACCACAGGAAAAAGATAAGGTGGACTATACTTGTCACATTTCCTTATTTGTTATTGAACCAAAATTCTCCACTGAGCTGTAATGTTATTTTGCATTGTCATTGAGATTTCTTAAATGCAACTTCTTACTGGAACTGGAGTAGAAGGAAAAAAAAAAAGCAACTGATTCAAAGCACAAGACCTGATAATGACTGACTGGGGCTAATAATTTGTTTTTTTATTGTTATTATTATTGTTGGCAGAAAGTCCA
>NW_006160001.1:1076209-1143055 GCF_000334495.1 Tupaia belangeri chinensis | reverse complement strand
TGTTCCATCTATTTTACTCCAGAGGTGTATAGCTAATAATAATATCAAGTCTTAGGCACCTTATCTTTCTTTTTCTTTTGAAATAGCCATTTATTTTTCACTCATTCTAATATAAATGAATATGTATGTAGTTTTACATACATATATACATAAAAATATTATTGCCTAACATTGTATAGCTATTTGTGGATGGAAAAAATGGTTATAAACTAATTAGGTTAGTTTAGTTTTGTAACTTAATAATTAAATCATTCTGGAATACAAATAAAAAGTTGACATACTCAAGAGCAGATTTTAAAAATGAACCCTCCTCAACATCACATAACTGAACAGCAAGAATTAATGCACTCTATTTCCATTTTGTTCCCTAAACCAACTAGACAACTCTTACTTTTTAATTTTTGTGTATGACAAATGCTTCCCTTTTTTTTCCCCCTGAGCCCTTCCCTTCCACCCACCTCTACTTACCTCCTCCTATACTGTCTCTAGCATTCCCAGTTGCCCTCCCTGCCATTATACCCTCTAGTCTTTCAGTTTCTGCCATAAAGTGCAGCCATATATTAAGGGGGGGGGAGGCATACAAGTCTGTACATAGTCAGCCTTGCTTCCCTTAACATTAAGTCTTCCATATTTGTCCACTTTGTATCAAATGTCAGAGTCTCATTTTTTATGACTGTGTAGTATTCCATATTATATATGTGCCACAATTTTTCAAACCATTCATCTGTTCTTAGACATTTGGGTTGATTCCATGTCTTAGCAATTGTGAATAACACTGCAAAAATCATGGATGTGCAAGTGATATTTTAACTTTGTCTTTTCCTATCTTTTGGATAGATATCCATGGTGTTGGAAAAACTGGATATTTATTTGCAGAAAGATAAAACTGGGCCCCCATCTCTCACCATTAATAAACATCAACTCAAAATGGACCTAAGTTCTGATCATACCCCAAACTATAAAACTACTGGTAGAAAACACAAGAGAAACTCAGAGACATCAGAGTAGGCAAAGACTTCTTAAATAATACACCCAAAGCACAGGCAATAATCCCCGAAATAGACAAATGGGGCTATATCGGACCAGAAATCTTCTGAACAGCAAAAGAAGCAATAATTAGAGTGAAGAGAACTGTTAAGAGTGGAAAGAATATATTTGCAAACTATGCCTGAGGTAAGTGACTGGTAACCAGAATATACGTGGAACTCAACAACTTACACACACACAATCAATCCAATTAAAAGATGGGTAAATCAGCTGAATAGACAACTCTCCAAGGAAGACAAATGAATAGTTGAAAAAGCATATGAAAAAAAAATGCTCAATCTCTCTTGTAAGGGAAATGCAAAGCAAAACCACCATGAGATACCACTTAAACCCAGTCAGAATGACTACGATTAAAAAAGTAAAGAATGCTAAGTGATCGCAAGGCTGTGGTGATAAAGGAGCCCTCCTACACTGTTGAGGGAAATGTAAATTAGTACAGCCGCTGTGGAGAACAACATGTAGGTACCTCCAAAACCTACAAATAGAGCTACCAGATGACCCTGTAATTTCACTCTTGGGCATCTTATCTTGCTTCAACTTTGCTGTTCATGTACAGAGCTATAGATTCTTGTTGCTATAGATACTTGTTGTCTACAATTGGGACTCTCATTTAGAAATATATTTTTTCAACACTTAATCAGTAGTCATCTATCTGTGCCACCACCTTGTTTTGTCACCTTGACTTGTGTTATCTCATGTCACAGGAGTGACTCACCTAATAGTGATGTCTCCAGTTTCCATTTTGATTCTCTGTTTATCTATAACAATAAAAATACTATCTAAAACTCTATGGCATTTATCTGGTGAAAGATACCGTACAAGTGCTCTATGTATGTTAATGTTATTTTTTAATTGTCAGAGGATATGTGCACCCAGGAGAGAGAGCGAACTCCCAATGGCACTTGGTAACACTGTAATCTCTTTCCTCTTTTTCTCTTTTCCATCAAGTCTTTGGGCATGCATGCACACACAGCCAGTGTGTTTGTCAAGCTGTTAGGGGCAAGATTTGAAATGGTTGGCCATGTGGGATGCAAGTCCCTTAAGCCCTATGCTACAGAGCCAGCCCTATATATTAGCTTTTACTTTTTATGTGAACCCCATGAAGAAGATTGCATTATTAGCCCCATTTTCTTTTAAAAGAATTGTGTTATTCTTTTATATATAGTAATTTTATTTGATTTAATTACCAGAGGTTGTGTATACTCAATGAAGAGAGAGAGAGAGAGAGAGAGAGAGAGAGAGAGAGAGAGAAAGCATCTTGGTGTTGAGTGCAGTCACACTGCAATAGTTTTTTCCTCCATTTCTTTATCCTGTCAGGACTTTGAGCTTGCATGCACAAGTGCCTGGTGTGCTTTTCAAACTGCTAGGGCTGGGATTTGAGCCATATTAGACAATGAGGGATTCAGCTTTCTGTGCATCGTATATAAATGCCGTGCCAAAGAACCAGCCCCTTCTCCCATTTTCAAGAAGAAAAAACTGAGGTACAGCATAAATGTTAAATAAACAATTATCTCCCTGAAATCACCACAGCTAGTAAATGGCAGAACTTGGATTTGAACCTGAGAAATATGGCACCAGATACCTTTTTTCCTTCTTTTTCATCTTTTTGCTAGAAGGAACATGAGTCCACCAGAGAGAGAGGGAGAGGAGAAAGTGTTTCTCATGAGTAATGGTCACATTACAATTCCTTCTTCTATCTTTCCCTCATTTTGAGACTTTGGGCATGCACACAATTTGTGCCCTGTTTATTTTTCAAGCCACCGGGTTTGGAATTTGAACTATGTAATTGGCCATGTGGGACCGGCCGTCTTAACCACCAGGCCACAGAGCTGCCCTAAGGTGATCTTCCTAATCACTATGGTATCTCTGGTGATGCGTATAAACCCTTCATGTGTAGGCAGATCTCTGGCCTCGGCTTTGACATAGTTCTCCATCAACATGCTTCCACCTGACTCATTCCAGACTTTCGCATAGGATTCAGAAAGGACATTTGAAAGTGGGGGTGTTTGGAAGTGAGGACATTTGGGAGTGAAGCTCTATTGCGTGCTTTCAGCCTTAGTGAGAAAGACAGTCCAGTGGATATGGTGTATTTTTTTCTACACTGAGGTGTTTGTTTTCAATAGCATTTGAGCATTTGCTTTTCCCCACATGGAGGCTGTATCTTCTTTATTATAAAGATATCCTATTTTCTCATCCTACTTAATTCTAAGATTATTTGTTTCTCTAGTGTCAAGTGTTTTTTAAAATACGAGGTCTTTCTGTGCACTTGATTTTTCTTGGCTCAGGTTTAGCATAATTATTTACCCATTAAAGGAGGCAAAAGTTTTAATTTGAGGTAACAAACCCCAGTTGCAGTAGGCAGTCCCTTTTGTGGCAGGAGTCATGGTGCTCATCTTCTCATTCAAAGATGGCACATGGTTTTCTGACACTTGATTTTCAGTCACCTTCTCTGAGACTCACTAAGGTTTCTCAGCTTCACCCATCAAATTATACCTGTCCATATTTTTGTTTTCTGTCTTTTGACTTGAAAGATCTAATGGGATCTGAAAAATGATAGGAAGGTTCTAAATAGAAAAGTATATTAAATAGAAAGTCCTTTCCCGCATTATAGAGCAATAAATAGTATCACAATATCTAGAAAGAATGGTCACATAAATAATCTATTGATATAAAGAGAATTGAGACAAAGGCTTTTGAATTAATGAAAGAGAGGCTGACCTCATAGCCTAGTGGCTAAGGGAGCTGGATCCCACATGACTGAATGTAGTTCAAGTCTCAGTGGCTTGAGAAACACACCAGGCCTGTGCATATCCCAAATCCCAAAAGGATGCAGAAGTGGAGAAGGGACTTCAGACTGTATTGCACTGGGAGGCGCTTTCTCCCTTTCTTTCTCTCTGCATGTCCCTGACGAATGCACACACCCTCTGGCAATCAAAAAAAAAATAATAATAATGAAGTTTGCAGTGCTTGCTTTCCTGGTATGTGTTTTGATAGAAAGTGTTCTTTAAGGACATAGAGCTCTTGACACTTTGTGGGGAAATAATAGGGTGAGAGGAACTAGAAGAAGCCCATATGGCATCCTCTCCCTACACCCTCCCCCCACCAGGAACAGGCCATGCAGCAGGTGAAACCATTCTCACACACACACCCTGCACTGTACTCACTCATGTCTCAACTGTCTTCTCTTCTCCTTTCTCTTCAACAAGTCTGCCACTTCTTCCCTTCTCTGAAACAGGCAGAACTGGGATTTATATATTTATTTAGAGAGATTTTTGCTGTAGGGAGCATGTGCTAACTGGAGAGACAGAGACAGAGAGACAGAAAGCAAGAAATCACCTCCCACACCTCTCACCCCCACTAAGGGGATGGATATGCCACAAACCTTTCTTCTCCATTCTCCTCTCGTTCTCCATTCTCTTCTCAGCATCTTGGCATGTGTTTACATGTGCCCAGTGTGAGTTTTTTTGTTGTTTGTTTTTTGAAAGAAATTTTTGCTATAGGGTGCATTTGGTATTTAGAGAGACAAAGAGATAGAAAGCAAGAAATCAACTCCCCCCAGGGGGGATGACCATGCCGCTGTCCCTTCACCTCCATTCTCCTCTCAGAATTTTGGTCACGCATGCATACATACACACATGCCTGGCATGAGTTTTAAGCCACTGGGTCCAGGATTCAAACTGCGGTCAACTAAGTAGGAGTTCAGCGATGTAACCATTGTGCCATCTGTTGGTCCCCTGAACAGGCATTTAATTTTGACATTGTTACTGAAGACATCTTCTTTGTATACTATTTTGACAAAGTATCTTCACTTGGAAATAAGTTGCTGCCCAGACAGGAAGTTAGGTGGTGACTTTGTATCTCAGTTTCAGTTTATTGAGCTCTGGAGACAGATAAGCTGACGAGTTTAAATTAGAAAAAAAGTGCGCGTGTGCGTGTGTGCCCAAGATCCTGAGAGGAGAATGGAGGAGAAGGGATTGCGGAGTGGTCATCTCCCCTGGGGGGTGATTTCTCACTTTCTGTCTCTCTGTCTCTCTCTGTCTTTCTGGTGAGCGCACGCACCCTATAGCAGAAACCTCTCCAAAAAAAAAAAGAAAAATAAAAAAAATAAAAAAAGAGAAAAAGCGAAACAAAAAAGCCAAACCTCTGAGAGCTGAGTCATCTAGTTTGTATCTCTCATTGAACCGGTTAGCTACACAAACACCAAATCCCATTTTATTTTATGCTATGGATGCCTTTTTTGTCAGTATACATTGTGGGTTCCTGAGGGAAAAGGCGCCCCATGGTGCTATCAGCAGTTTTTCTCCTTCTGACTTGTTACGATAACAACTTCTGTTTTTACAGTCAACACTTAGAAATTCAGGATAATATGAAACACTCTAAACTATGACCCAATTTTTCTGGAACTATCTCGATCTGAAGTATTTTATCCTACCATCCTCATAAACCACTGTCTTCAAAAACAGAACTGGTCAAAATGCTATCTTTGGGTTAAGATGGATTGACTCAGAGCTCCACATCTTCAAAAAAAAGAAAAAGAAAAAAAATAAAAAAAGAGAAAAAGCAAAACAAAAAAGCCAAACCTCTGAGAGCTGAGTCATCTAGTTTGTATCTCTCATTGAACCGGTTAGCTACACAAACACCAAATCCCATTTTATTTTATGCTATGGATGCCTTTTTTGTCAGTATACATTGTGGGTTCCTGAGGGAAAAGGCGCCCCATGGTGCTATCAGCAGTTTTTCTCCTTCTGACTTGTTACGATAACAACTTCTGTTTTTACAGTCAACACTTAGAAATTCAGGATAATATGAAACACTCTAAACTATGACCCAATTTTTCTGGAACTATCTCGATCTGAAGTATTTTATCCTACCATCCTCATAAACCACTGTCTTCAAAAACAGAACTGGTCAAAATGCTATCTTTGGGTTAAGATAGATTGACTCAGAGCTCCGCAACTTTGTAGTCTGTGTGAGTTTAGGCAAAATGCTTTACATTTCTAAACCTTACTTTTTTTGTATGTTCTTTCTTCTTAAAAGAATCCCACTCCCCTCCCCAGAGTGCATGTGTGGTATCACAGAGAAGCACAGGCACAGAGAGAGAAAGGGAGAGGGACAGTGAGACAGCATCTCCCATAGGGAATGGTCACACTGTACTCCCTTCTGCATTTCTGTATCCTTGTGAGATCTGGGGCATGCACACACGTGTGCCCAGTGTGTTTTTCAAGCTACCAGGTCCAGAATTCAAACCACATGGCCAGCCACTTCAACCACCAGCCCATTAATGGGCCTGCATTTTAAGTGACGATAAAATAAGATAATGCATGCCATGCTAAAAACATGCATTGTCAAAAAAAAATGCTCAGAATCTTTAGTCATTATTATTAGTATATTAAAATATTTTTGTGTCCTACCATTCATTTAAATTGCTTTTCATGTCTGAAAACTCAACACAAATTATTTTTGAAATCCAGTGCTTTTTCCTTATAAAATATTTATACCTAAATAGAAAAGAGGGTATATTATACAGGTCCTCTCCACGTGTATGTGTTGTTTTTTCCCTTAATTTTGTTATTGGGCATGTGTGCTCACCAGAGAGAGGGAGAAAGGGAAAGTGAGCAAGTATCCCCCAAGCAAAATAGCTATACTGCAATCCCTTCATCTTCATTCTCCTCTTGGAGTTTGGGGTGTACATGCACACGTGCCCACATGTTTTTCAAGCTAACTAGTCTAGGACTCAAGTCATTTTGTTGGCCATGTGGGATCCAGCTGCCTTAACCATCATGCCACTGGCTGGCCCATCTCCAAGTCTGTTTTAAGTTAGTATTTTGAATTTTTTTCTCTTCAGTGACAAATAAATGCATAAGTAACATAATGGACTTGTTTGAAATTTACTTTTAGTCCTTCTTTTGCTATTGGCAGTTTATGAAATTGCTAAATAAAATGATGTAGGGAGTGCCAGAGTAGGCAAATGACATAAATAGCAAATTGCACAATTCTTTCTTGAATAATTTTAATAAGACAGAACATTTCTTTCAAAATACTAGCATAAATTCTCATTTGTTGTCATTGTAGCTCTGTGGCCTGTTGAAAGGTAAGATTAGCCCATTTTAAAGAAAGGGCAACTGAATTATGGAAATTTGAGTAATAAATTCCCCGAAACTTTGGCACAGTTGATCATTGCTCACTAAAGGGCAGCTTCCTCCAGACGCTGACTCATACTACCTATTGGCCAGTTCATTCATTTACTTCTTCATTCAGCAGAGATCTATGGAGCACCTGTTATGTGCTAGCACAGTTCTAGATAATCCTGAAAATACAATAGCAAACAAAGGAGAGCAAAATCCCTACCCATGTAGAGCAGACATTTTGTGGGGAAAGATAAACAAACAAAACAAATAAAATGTATGTTGTGTCATGCTAATACCTACTATGGGCACATTCAAGCCGACAAGCAGGACGAGGAAGAAGGTTACATTTACTTCTTCATTCAGCAGAGATCTATGGAGCACCTGTTATGTGCTAGCACAGTTCTAGATAATCCTGAAAATACAATAGCAAACAAAGGAGAGCAAAATCCCTACCCATGTAGAGCAGACATTTTGTGGGGAAAGATAAACAAACAAAACAAATAAAATATATGTTGTGTCATGCTAATACCTACTATGCAGCACATTCAAGCCGACAAGCAGGACGAGGAGGAAGGTTACAATTTCATGGAGGGTTGATTAGGGATGTGCTTTTCAATAAAGTGACTGTTGCATCAAGACTTTAAGAAAGTAAGGAAAAGAGTCATGTGAGGATCTGAGAAATTCACATTTCAGTCAGAGGAAACAGCATCTACAAAGATTCTTGGCCAGCAGAGTGGGTGACCATGGCATATTGAGGAACAAGGAGACCATAGTGGAGTAAATGAAGGAGGAAGTGCTATGTCCCACAAGGAGATGTGTGTTAAAATTCGTTGAGCCATTGTAACAGTGTTGAGAAAGTAGAGACTTAGCTTGACAATGGTATTGAGAGAAGGGTTCTTTAGGAAGTGATCAGGCATCAGGATGGAGCCCCCTGGATTGTGTCATAAGGTTTATAATGAGAGACAATATGACAGAGATGTGCTCTGCTTACTCTGTCTCAGCCTCTGCCACATTATCCACCAGCAAAATCTCACCAGATGTGGCCCCTTGAACTTGGACCTCCAAAACTGTGAACTGAAGAAACCTCTATTCTCTTAAATTACCCAGACTGAAACGTCTTATTAACCACAGAACTAGAACAGGAATTAACTAGGGGGCAGGAGGTACAGGGTGTTGTAGGCCACCATGATGACTTTGGCTTTGATTGGAACTAAGTTGTGAGTGTACTTGAAGGTTTCTAAGTGGGGGGAATGCCATAACATGAACTGAACTGAAGTTCTATTGGGGTCACTCCATGCTGTGTGTAGAACAGAAGATAGGGGTCAAGGATTTAAAGACTGGAGCAGGAAGCCAGCAAAGGAGTGATGGGATTAGTTAGAACAGGCTCTAACAGGGTTGGTGATGAGAGGCGGTCAGAGGCTGAGCACACTGGATGAAGGTCATAGGAGAAAGAGGAGAGCTAAGACTGAGTCCAGAGGTTTGGGCCTGAGAAAAAGTCAAGACTATCATTGTGGAGCACCTTAAATAATGCAATACCTTGGTTCCAGAAACAAAGCTGCAAATGTCATCAATGACAGCATACTTTTTTTTGTACTCTACTTACTTGGAATGTGTAAATTATATTTGAGCATGACCTGAGGTGACATCTACCATTGCTTTTCCTTGACATGATAGACTTCAGAAAAGATTTTTTGGACAGGAGGGTGTATCAGGATTTACCAAATTTTTAAGCCATGATACTCTCCTGGATCCATTGCAGAAAAGAGAATAGACAGCATGGGTCCTAGGTTAGGGTATTTTAAAAAATCTCCCTAGATTCCATTACTCAGGTCCTGGATCCCTGATCTCATCCTCCTTGTTAATCTCTTTTTTTCCAGCCTGGTGAGAACCTCTGTGTTTTATGAAGTTAGCCTATGGCTTACATTTGGTGAAAGCTATTGTATTTTATGAAGCTAGTTCATGTCTTAGGTATTTATAAAGCAACTGGAAAGGCTTATATATTATAAACCATACACAGGTTACATTTTTGTATTTCTTAAAGCAGTTCCTTAAGAATCTCTATTACTATATTGGAATTGCAGTGGTAGAAGAAACTTTGAAATCATGCAATCTCATAACTAGGCTTAATATTGTGTGCCAAGGTTGACAGATTGATGGATGTTTAATGGAGCTCTGTGTTAAGGAACATTCTGAAGCTGCTTTTTATTTAAAAGAGAGTTCACTGTACAGATTAGCAAAACTGCCTGAGGAAAAAGAATTAAAAATTACTATGCACAGATCCCAGGTCTGCCCCTCCATTCTGGTCTCAGCCTTCACTTTAGGGGACCCCGCCAAGGCCTCATAGCCTGTCAAGATCCCAGTGGTACTCATCTTCAGTTCAGAGCTTTTTCCAGCACATGCCCCATGACAGGCCCTCAAAATAAACAATCCCAGGCAGACATGCACACTTATTTCTATGTGTGATAAAAACTTGAACATTGAAATTCAATAGCCTATAATACAAACCTTTCACTAATCTACACAGATCTGATTAGTGAGCTTTTTTTGTTGTTGTTGTTATATAGGAAAGGCATATTTCTTTAAAGGACCTTTCTAATATTTTTTCTTTTATTTTTAAACATTTTATGATTTGGCATGAGGTAGAAACAATGAAATAAAAGCTCTGCTTTATAGACTACGGTGGAGTAAATTTACAGCTAACACTCTGATCCACAAATACTGGCATGAAGAATTCTTTCTTTCTGTCTCCCAGGCCATGGAATGTAAAGGAAATGGCTGAGCAGCTGCAAACAATTACTAAACATTTTCAATGGTCTTGCGAAATGCCATGAATTCAGAGCATTACTCCAGAAGCCCCAATTGCATCCCTCTGCAGTGCCCGCCATCAGGTCAAACCTAGATTCTGTCTCTTCTTGGCCAAGTTGATGGATCAGACTTTTATAGAGGCTTTGTTTTCTGACACCTGAAGTGGACAGTCTCTCTCTTTTTTCTTCTTGACCCCCTTTCTCAACTCTATCTTTCAGAATGTCTTTCTTAGGATTCCTTTGGATTTAGTGCTTCGTAATTCTTAAGTGCAAATGCTCTCTATTACAGAACCATAATTCCATTCTGCACATACATGAAATTTTCTTTTAGGCTCTGAAAACATGGTCCTGTGCATGGCGAGTGAACCAACCGAAATGCTCCACATATGAACTTTCCTATGATTGCACTGGGGATTCCTGAGTTTTAGTTGATTTAGAGATTTTTCTGAAATGTTAACCCCTTACACTTACATGTGACATCTACAACATAAAATATACCTGAAACAGGCACATACATGATTGTTGCTACTGTCAACTGTAACTTGTGTTCAGAGAGAATATGCTCTGTGGGTGACTGTGAGCCATAGGAACCAGAGACCTGGAAGAAAATCAGTGAGTTAACCAGAGTTTGGATGGGAACTGGTGGAGCTCTCATCCTGTTCAGAAAGATCACACTGGTCTCTTGATTTCACAGGGGCTCCAAATCACATCCCACAGATCAGGGCAGGTCAGCAATTATAGACCTGCCTTGTCATCTGTTAACAATTTACCTTTCTGTCATCATCGCAGTCAAAGACTAACTTTACACTGCAGTTATTCAACCAAACTAAGCCAATTTATGGATGAGCAGAAAACTGGCAGAGGCACTGGGAAAGATACTTTGATCCTTTTTTCTTACATGCATATTTGTTTGTATTTTAAAGGAATAAATAATTGAACGAAATATGAACATGACTACTGCACACTTGGGTGTTTTGTGTATAAGAAATAGGTCGCATAAGGTCTGACTTTGTTTCTAGAAGAAAGGGGCTGGGTTTTGTGCTCTTGTTTATGTGCTAGGTTGTAATAGTGTCTTGCCTCCAAAATTACAGCTTAAGGACTGGGAGAAAGAAAGGAAGAGACAGCTTCTTCTCAGGCCTCCTGCCCACCCCACACTGCTCTGACCTGCCAGCCTGCCTTTGGTTTAGATGCTCTTAGTCAGCTGCACAAAATGGGCATAACATGGAAGAGAGGACGGTTAGCAAAGTCCTAAAATCTTTATTACTTTAAAATTGGGCATTTTCAGATGTCAAAGCAAATTCCATGTTGAGGATAAAGGAGACTTGTGCCTTTTTTTCTCTTTGGGAATCTAAAACAAAATGAAAATTTTGAATTGCCTGTCCCCAAGTAAGGAAAAGATCCACAATTATGTCAGAGATTAAGCTTCAGAAAACAGGTGCTTGGGGGCCAGCAGGTGATGTGGTGGGTAAGGCACTGGACTCCCATGTGGTCAACCATCGTTTGAGTCCTAGATCCAGCAGCTTGAAACTCACACCAGGCACATGTGCCTGCATGCCCAAAATCCTTAGAGAGAAAGGGGCTGGGTTTTGTGCTCTTGTTTATGTGCTAGGTTGTAATAGTGTCTTGCCTCCAAAATTACAGCTTAAGGACTGGGAGAAAGAAAGGAAGAGACAGCTTCTTCTCAGGCCTCCTGCCCACCCCACACTGCTCTGACCTGCCAGCCTGCCTTTGGTTTAGATGCTCTTAGTCAGCTGCACAAAATGGGCATAACATGGAAGAGAGGACGGTTAGCAAAGTCCTAAAATCTTTATTACTTTAAAATTGGGCATTTTCAGATGTCAAAGCAAATTCCATGTTGAGGATAAAGGAGACTTGTGCCTTTTTTTCTCTTTGGGAATCTAAAACAAAATGAAAATTTTGAATTGCCTGTCCCCAAGTAAGGAAAAGATCCACAATTATGTCAGAGATTAAGCTTCAGAAAACAGGTGCTTGGGGGCCAGCAGGTGATGTGGTGGGTAAGGCACTGGACTCCCATGTGGTCAACCATCGTTTGAGTCCTAGATCCAGCAGCTTGAAACTCACACCAGGCACATGTGCCTGCATGCCCAAAATCCTTAGAGGAGAATGGAAGAGAAGGGATTTTGTTGTGGCTATTTCCCTGGGGGATAATTTCTCGTTTTCTGTCTTTTTGTCTCTGTCTCCGGTGAGCGCAATCACCCATAGCAAAAACCTTTTTTAAAAAAAAATTTTAAAAAAAGTAAAGAAAATGGATGCTTGATTGTGAACTGTCAAAACTGAACTTCAACATGCAACTGAGAAGACAGAATGAGAAGATTGGTAGAGCAATTCCTTCACTTTTCAAAGACCTTTTTGGTTCTCCTGTAATATTACTAGCTTTGCAGAGAAGTTACTCATTATGTTGAAATTTGTAACTTGTTTAACCTTTTTTAACCAGGGCGACTGGTTACTCTTAATACAGCTGTTCACATAGAACCAGTTTAGATCCAAAGAAAGTAAAAGCAAAATGACATAAAAGGAGCAGTTTTGGCTCACAATTTGCTTTATTCTGGGAAATAAATGATCTTCTTATCTCAAAATTAGGTTTCCTAATTTGGGAATTTTCTTACAAAAGATCTTTGCCTATTAAATACCTCTTATTCACATTCAATCATTAAGAGTTTGTTTCTACAATACAGATTCTAATTTTTATGCATCGATATGACTGTGGGTTTTTTTTTCTTTATTTTAAACATTTTAAAATTGTGACATAATGGACATTCAGAAAAGAAAAGAAAATCCAAAACTGGGGTTTAACAAAGTGGTTATAAAGAGAATATTCATGCCACTAGACAAGAAATAGGAGATATTACTCACTTCCGAAACCCCCGTGTGATCTTTCCTTCTCAAATATCCGCTTTCCCTTAACATAATCACTTCTGTACTATTTGTTCTTTGATTTTTTTTTTTTAGTCTTATTACCATTATCTATATCTTCAGAAAATACAGTTTAGTTTGTACTATTTTGGAACTCAATATCAAGGGACTCAAACTGAAAACATGCATTTGTTTCACTGTATAGCACTCCAGTGTAGGATACCTGACACCACTGGTTAGTATTCTGGTTGTTTCCAGCTTGTGGCTGTTGTGAACATGTTATGTTCATTCTTGTGTACGTACCCGGAAACATACACCATGCTCTCCTAGTCTAGGGAGTAGCCCTTGTAGTGTAAATGCTGAGTCACTGTACTGGATTAGAGTTGTCTTATTCTATGACATTGCACTGTTTTCCAGAGTTGTACAATTTTATCTTTCCACCTACATTGTGTAAATGTTTTGTTTACCTACATCATTGCCATCACTTGATGTGAAACCTTTTAACTTTGACAATCTATATTGTGTTTCATTGTGTGTGTGTGTGTGTGTGTGTGTGTATGTGTTTGTGTTTAATTACCATTGAGTACTCCTCAGTGGGGCCCTGTGTCATGCCACAATCCTTCTCCTTTTCACCATCTATCAGGATTTGTGGCGTGTATGCACATTCCTCAGTTGAATATTACATTTATGCCAACTTGATGTTAACATTGCACTGCTTCCTCTACTATCTTACTTTCAAATTCAGATGATATGAAATCATTAACAGAATAATATTGTGCCTATGGAGAGCAAAAGAAAATTCTAAACCCAAAGGGATCCTAAAGGTTAATGTATTCCATGAGTATTTTCATGTTGCAGGTGGTGCAATAGTGTTTCAGGGAGTGCTGGAGGCCTCCCACTAGTAAAACATAAATCTTGACACATCCTCCACACATCTCCCCTCCATTTCCAGTTAGCTAGCATAGCTCTCTTCTTTGAGGTTGGCTCCTTAAAAAATTCTTTTTTATCTGTCAGAGGGCCTGTGTACTTTCAAAAGAGAAAGAGGCAGAGAGGTAGAAAGCATTCTCCAATGGGTCGTGCTCATGCCCAAATCTCTTCTCTATTTCTCCATCTTGTCAGGATTTTGGGCACACATGTGCATGCACCCAGTGTGGTTTTCAAGCCACTGTGGTCAGGACTTGAACAGTGGTCAGCCATGTGGGCTCTCTTAACCACCTAGACATGGTATAAGCCCTGCTGCTTTTTGTTAAAATGGAATATTTGGGATGGAAATATCCCTTAGTTATTTCCTACAGAGCACAGTTGTTTTGTTTTTGTTGTTTGCTTGTGTTTTTTGTTTGTTTGTTTGTTTGTTTTACAAAAAGAACAGCCCTTTCTAGAGGTCTGGGAATATTAATTCTGAAATTCTGCCTTGCTGCTCAGATCCAGAATTCATTTGTGGTTGCTTGACTGCTGGGAGGCCCAATGCCCCCAGCCTATACAAGCATCTTTTCCTCTTGACTCCTGGGACTCCAGACAGTATATTTATGCAAGGCTCTGGCATTTATGTTTGCTCGGCACATTTAGTGAAATGGAATCTTTAATGGCTACTCTGACTGCTCAGTGCCAATTTCAAAGCTGGGCCTCAAAGGAAAGCAATGGGGAAAAGAAACAGAACTTGGTAGGGAGGAAGAAAGCTTAGAAAAACTATAGTTCTTTTTCTTTTCATGTTATTCTCTCAGAAGTTATTCTGCTTTATGATGGCATAGATAGATAGAAGCATTTGTTGTCTTATGCTTTTTAAATTTTTACAAACTATATTTTATATGATATTGAAAAAGAAATCAAGTAATAATATTGAGTTAAACTTGTTTTATCTCCCTAGAGCAAAAAAATTAAAAAAAAATGTCTGACTTTGTCTAAGTGAAGCCAAAACTGATTGAGAAAAAATAATAAAGCTGTGACATTTTCAAAAGCAAATTTGCTTTTGAAACACATAAATAGATACAAAATGACTATCAAAGTGTGGTCTGATGACCACTGGTCCACCTTAAAGATCCTCCAGATGGCCTCTTCTAATTGTAGCATTTAAATATAACCATGTTTATACTTTCTTTGTAGTTCAGAATAAATCCCTTTATAGCCCTTATTAATGTCTCTCTAAAGACAGTGTGTCTCAATAATTTTGGTCAGAATACGTAGTTTGTGTAGTATGGAAATGATCTGTGGGTAGAAATATTTAGGGAGCCCAGGAATCATATATGTATGTGAATAGTGTTTCAGGGAGTGCTGGAGGCCTCCCACTAGTAAAACATAAATCTTGACACATCCTCCACACATCTCCCCTCCATTTCCAGTTAGCTAGCATAGCTCTCTTCTTTGAGGTTGGCTCCTTAAAAAATTCTTTTTTATCTGTCAGAGGGCCTGTGTACTTTCAAAAGAGAAAGAGGCAGAGAGGTAGAAAGCATTCTCCAATGGGTCGTGCTCATGCCCAAATCTCTTCTCTATTTCTCCATCTTGTCAGGATTTTGGGCACACATGTGCATGCACCCAGTGTGGTTTTCAAGCCACTGTGGTCAGGACTTGAACAGTGGTCAGCCATGTGGGCTCTCTTAACCACCTAGACATGGTATAAGCCCTGCTGCTTTTTGTTAAAATGGAATATTTGGGATGGAAATATCCCTTAGTTATTTCCTACAGAGCACAGTTGTTTTGTTTTTGTTGTTTGCTTGTGTTTTTTGTTTGTTTGTTTGTTTGTTTTACAAAAAGAACAGCCCTTTCTAGAGGTCTGGGAATATTAATTCTGAAATTCTGCCTTGCTGCTCAGATCCAGAATTCATTTGTGGTTGCTTGACTGCTGGGAGGCCCAATGCCCCCAGCCTATACAAGCATCTTTTCCTCTTGACTCCTGGGACTCCAGACAGTATATTTATGCAAGGCTCTGGCATTTATGTTTGCTCGGCACATTTAGTGAAATGGAATCTTTAATGGCTACTCTGACTGCTCAGTGCCAATTTCAAAGCTGGGCCTCAAAGGAAAGCAATGGGGAAAAGAAACAGAACTTGGTAGGGAGGAAGAAAGCTTAGAAAAACTATAGTTCTTTTTCTTTTCATGTTATTCTCTCAGAAGTTATTCTGCTTTATGATGGCATAGATAGATAGAAGCATTTGTTGTCTTATGCTTTTTAAATTTTTACAAACTATATTTTATATGATATTGAAAAAGAAATCAAGTAATAATATTGAGTTAAACTTGTTTTATCTCCCTAGAGCAAAAAAATTAAAAAAAAATGTCTGACTTTGTCTAAGTGAAGCCAAAACTGATTGAGAAAAAATAATAAAGCTGTGACATTTTCAAAAGCAAACTTGCTTTTGAAACACATAAATAGATACAAAATGACTCTCAAAGTGTGGTCTGATGACCACTGGTCCACCTTAAAGATCCTCCAGATGGCCTCTTCTAATTGTAGCATTTAAATATAACCATGTTTATACTTTCTTTGTAGTTCAGAATAAATCCCTTTATAGCCCTTATTAATGTCTCTCTAAAGACAGTGTGTCTCAATAATTTTGGTCAGAATACGTAGTTTGTGTAGTATGGAAATGATCTGTGGGTAGAAATATTTAGGGAGCCCAGGAATCATATATGTATGTGTATATATATATATATATATCCTTCAAGTCAAATGTTAACATGTATTATATGTGCAAAGATGCCAGGGATTGCACCAGTTGGTCCTGGGACAGAACTTCTTGGCTACTCTCCCTGGCCCCCAGAAACTGAGTCCAATAGCTGTGGTCACTTGAACATACATATCTTGGGAACTGAAAGGCAACCATGTGATATCTAATGGGAAAAAAATAAATTAGTTTTGCAGAGAAAAACTGAAAACAGAAAGAAGCAGATGTACAAGAAAATGAAAGATGAGGTGTCAGGAGAGACAGAGAAGACAGATGAGCTGCCTGGGCTCTCGATGACTTCGCTGTCCTGGTTCTAGCCCACTGAGGCACAGATATAGTTTATGTCCTTGGATTCTAAAGAATGGTCCCTCCTTCCTCCCATTCCGTTACTTTCCTCTTACTCTTTCTGTTTGAGTAATCAGAGTAAGAGGATGACTCTGTCTTACAACCCGGTGATTCTTTTTGAAGGCAACAGTCTAGTCCAGGGAGACAGGTACTTAAACAGATCATTACAAGCATGTGATTGTACCTATAATAAAGGGCTAAGGCCTAGCCCCAGTGGTGGGGATAGTCAGGGTGCTGCTGTGTGATGCTGGAGGCCCTATGGGAAGGCTCTAGGTTCAAGTCTCAGGTCTACTTGAGCACCCTGGGTGCACTTACAGAGCACTCATGATCCTGGCTAGTTGCAGAACTGGAGGAAGGATATTGACATGAAGATTTGTTGATGTAATTCTTTACCTTTCTTTCACAAATAAATTAAATAAATATATAACTTAAAAGAGCTAAATAAAATACTCTAAAAGCACAAAGGAAGCATCAAGCTGTTCTGCCCTGGCAGCATTTAAGTAAATTTCCCAAAGGGAAGACTTGTAAAGTGGGCAGTGAGCTCAGTGGGTAGGGCAGGCCACTCTGGGCAGAGGTAACAACTAGTGCAGGGTCCAAAATTGAGAAGGAATATGTTCCATTTCACAATGTACGAGGAAGGGGTGTGAATGTAAGTGTGTGAATGAGAAAATGATAGTGGAACTACAAAGGTAGGCTCAAGTGGGGTTATACTTGATCAGAATGCTATTGATACTCAATGATAGATTTAGGAATTTGGTTTTTATGCTGTAGGAAATGGGAAGAAAATGGAAGGACAAATCTTTTTGCTACTAATCCTGGTCACAACCTTATAACAATATGGTCACTTTGGTTTCCACATTAAAGAGAAAAATGAGTTATTTGGAATAAATTCAGCTCAGTAGCAGCCAGATGAAATAAATAACTGAAAACTGCAACTTGTCAAGAAAAATGAAGTGGTCTAAAATTATCCTGCCTGAACAAGACAATTCCAAAGAGGAAGTTACGCTAATGCCTGTTAAGATTGGAAAGAAAGAACAGTGATATTAATAGTAAGGGTATAGCCCTGTGTTTAAAACAAAGAGACTTTAAAAAGTTTGTGGAAAAAATGGAATTAAATACAAATTTATTTGGTGAAAAAAAAATTGCAATCCATGCCTAGTCTTTTATAATACACAGTTCCTGTAAGCTTTCTGAAGACCATATCCCCCATACAGTATCTTGTAGAAAACAGAACATTCAACACATATTTGTGAACCCAAATGCAATGTGTTGCCACCATTCTTTGGTCTTTATTTCACTTCACTTTAACAACAATTTTGAGACCTCTGTATATAGATGTCGAGTAATATACTTTAATTTCAAAAGTTAGTAATTTCTGTCTGAAAAAATAAAAAGGAAGAAAGAAAAGAAGAAAGAGAGAGAGAGAAAGAGAAGAAAGAAAGAGAGAGAAAGAGAGAGAAGAAAGGAAGAAAGAAAAGACTAAATGGAAAGTCAAGTGGCCTGGTGGCTAAGGGAGGACCCAGATCCCACATGGCCAACCACAGTTCAAATCACTGCCCTAGAGGTTTAGAAACATACTGAGCAAATGTGTATGGATACCCCAAATCTCAACAGGGTGGAAAAGTGGAGGAAAGGGAATTGTGGCAAGGCCATGCCCACCGAGGGTGCTTTCTCCCTCTCCCTCTTGCTCTCTCTTGGTGAATACACACATCCTCTGGCAATAAACAGACAAAAAAGTAAACAATACTCTAAGCAAAAACATTTAAAACAGAAAGAAAAAAAAGAAATTCACAATTTGACAATATATCCTGCAAAACAACAAGAAAAAGTTCGAGAATCCCTCTACCTTGGCAGAACTCTTTGAAAAGAACATTTTTAAAAGAACAAATAAAAATGGCTTAGAGAGACATGAAGTTTTATCCTGGCAACTGAAAAGCAACCAGTGAGATAAAGATTAATTTTACTAATTTTTTTTTGAAGAGATTTTTTTTTGCTATAGGGCATGTGTTCTTGCCAGAGAGACAGAAAGAAACAGAGACAGAAAATGAGAAATCACCCCCACCCCACCAGGGAGGTGACCACACCACAATCCCTTCTCCTCCATTCTCCTTTCAGGATATTGGGCACACACGCTTACATGCCCAGTAAGAGTTTTAAGCCTCTGGGTCTGGGACTCGAACCACGGTCAACTACATGGAAATCCAGTGATGTAGTCATTATGCCATCTGCTAATCCGAATTTTGCTAATTTTTTTTTTTTTTTAGGTTTTGCTATAGGGCGTGTGCACTTGCCAGAAAGACAGAGAGACAGAAAGTGAGAAGTCACCTGTCACCCCTCAGGGGGTATGGCCACGCCGCAATCCCTCCTCCTCCATTCTCCTCTTGGGATCTTGGGCACACATGCACACGTGCCCGACGTGAGTTTAAGCCACTGGGTCTGGGACTCGAACTGTGGTCGACTACATGGGAGTCCAGCGACATAGCCATTATGCTAACTACTGCCCCCCCCCCCATTTTACTAATTGTTTTCAGCGTTTTTTTTTTTTTAAGTTAGAGGACATTCAATTCTGATAAGAGAGTAAAGTAATCTGGTACAGGCTTTTGTAGGATAATATGTCAATATCTATCAAAGTAAAAAATAAACATATCCCCTGAATCAGCTATTCTATTTTTGCTCTCTAATGTATAGAAAAACTGACATAGATGTACAAGGCTGTGCGTACAATGATATTCATTGCATCATTACAATAGCAACTTGAATGTCTATCGATGGAAAAAATAATGACATATCCGACTGCTAATAATGTCTATGCTTGAGGGTGCCAGAAGGGTTAGGAATGTGAACTTCAAATTTTTCTTAATTGCTAAAGGTCCTATTGTTCTCCAAAGGTAGAGAAATAGAGAAATATGGAGAAAACACACCTACAATGGGGCATGGTCATACCACAATCCCTTCTCCATTTCTCCACCCTGTTGGGATTCTGGACATGCATACGTGTGTACCCAAGGTGGTTTTCTTTTTTTCTTTTATTTTGTGGTGGGAGGAGAGGTTTTTCCCATAGGGTGCATGCACTCGCCAGAAAGACAGAGAGGCAGAGAGACAGAAAGCCAGAAATCACCTCCCAGGAGGGATGGCCATGCTGCAATCCCTTCTCCTCCATTCTCCTCTTGGGATCTTGGGTACACACACACATGTGCCCATTGTGAGTTTAAGCTCCCAGGTCTGGGACCCTAACTGTGGTCAACTACATAGGAGTCCTGCGACATAGCCATTATACCATCTGCTGGTCCTGAGTATCGGAGGTGTTTTTTAAGTCACTTAGGCTTGGATGGGACCGTGTGCTATCTGGCTCCCTTAATCACAGTTATGAGGTTGGCCTAAAGTTGGATTTCTGAATTTTATATTTTTTTGAATATTTTAATTTTTTTCAGAAAGCATGCATTGTTTGTTTAGTAAACATTTAAACAATACATGATACTATCTAAAATTAGTGAAGCATTTAGCTAGTACAGGCACTACTCTAAAGCTTTATATATTAACTCATAAATTCTACTTAGAATATATAAGTTTGGTGCTATTATTGACCTCCTCCAACTTATAGCTGAGGAAACTGAGGTACATAGAAGTTTCTTAGGGGGATGCAATTTTGAAGTGATAGGATCAGTATTTAATTTCACATGGTCTGACTCCAGAGCCCTATACTCAACTGAAACTTTTACTGAATTGCTTCTCTAAGGGTTTCATTTTTTTTAGAGAATTATTTTATTTAACTTTATTAATTTATTTATTTTAATTTGACCAGAGAGGGAAGAATGAGAGATAGAAAGAGAGAGATGGAAAGTGAGAAAGCAAGCCGCCGGGTCCAGGACTTGAACTGTGGTTGGCCATGTAGGAGTGAGTCCAGCACCTCCAAATACCAGCCACCTGCTGGCTCCAGGGTTTCATTTTTAATGGAAAACAAAACAAAACAAAACAAAACAAACAAACAGCAATACAGAAACTAAAGCAAACAACAACAATGAAACCACACCAACCATAAATGTCAGCTTTGGATTCAGGACAGTCTATGCACACTCCAGCTAGTAACAGAAAACATTTACAGTGTACTCAGGATTATGTGTACAAAAGCTTACATCATAACGTTCCCTGACAGGCTAGACTCGTAGTAGTTAAGGTGTTAGATTCCACTGGCCAACAGAGGGTCGAATCCCAGTCTGGGCAGCTTAAAAAACACATCAGGCATGTGTATATCCCAATAGAATGAAGGAATAAGAGAAGAAGAGATTGTGGCATGACCATGCCACACTTGGGAGTGGTTTCTTCCTCTCCCTTTCTTTCTCTCTCTGGCTAGTGCATTTGTCTGCTAGCAATAAAAAAAAAAAAAAAAAAAAAGGTACAAAATGTGACCTTGCTATGGTTACACCAAACGTCTTACTTGGGAGCACGCATCTAGGACTCCATTTGACTGCTTGCAGTTGAGCAATATTTTAATACACCTGAGAGGGACTCACAGGTGTGCAGGCCCCGTCAGGCGGCAAGGTCTTCAGTCAAGGAAAGATAGGTGCAGAGTTTACCATGGCACTTGCTCATTCCTTCAGGTTCTGCCTTATACTTCTGACTTTTCAGGTGGCTAAAATTCTGCATGTATCAGTCCTCTAGCTTAATATGTGAGAAAGTGTTTTCTTTTTTTTAAGAGAGATTTTTGCTACAGGATGCATGCATTAGTCAGAGAGAGAGAGACAGAGACAGAGAGATAGGAGAATCACCCTCCCCTCCTCCACAAGGAGGGGGGATGGCCATGTTGCAATTCCTTCTCCTCCATTCTGCTCTCGAAATTTTGGGCATATGAGCACAAGTGCCCAGAATAAATTTTAAGCCACTGGGTCTGGGCCTGGAATTGTAGTGGACTACATGGGAGTCCAGTGACATAACCATTAAGCTATTTGCTGGTCCTCTGAGTAAGAGTTTCTAAGAGTAACCTCGGAGCATCTATTTGTCCTGTTTAGAGAAACAACTAGACCTGGATGTCCGTTTCATCATTCATAGCAGATCCAAACACCATGGAGTCCATTAAAAAGCTTTTTAACAGGTGCTGTGAGAATTACAGGCAATTGCAAAAGTGAAAAATCACTTTTACAAATACCTGCTTTGATTCTTAACGAAAATCAGAATCACGTGGGTCTAGGAATTAGAGATCAAATATGAAAGACATAAAGTGAATTTTCTGGCTGGTAGTGAATAGGAATGAATTATAAATTTAATTATAAATGTGATTTAGAGTAAGAGAAAATCAAACTGTGATCACAGGATTATGTTCACATTAAAGGAAAAATTAGCGCAACTGAACTATAGGAAATAAACAGAATGAGTTGGAGGACACAACTGAAGATGTGTTCCTGAATCAGAAGGGATGAGGAGACCATAATGATTTCAGAAGAGAATAGATATGAAAGTCACAAAGGACATCTCCAGATATGAATAGTGTGTGTCCCTAAGAAAGACACCACAGTAAAAGAGAGGGGGCAATAACAAACGTAGAAGAAAAAAATTGTACTGAAGTTGAATTTTTTTCTGTGAGTTGCCCTTCTCATCCTGCCCCTAGTAAAACCAGATTCAGAAAGCAACCTTTTAAAGGGTTTCTCTTGTTTCTGCTGGCCCAAATGTGTTCCCATCGTCTGATTCTTCTTGTCTAGAAACTGGAAAGACCTCTTTGTAGGATTGAAGATAGAAGTTGGATAAAAATAGAAACCCAGAGGTGAGCTTTCAGACATAGTTTTTGCTCCAAGAAATTAAAGAGGGAGTTAATTAATATTAAAATAACATAGATACGCTCGACAGATTTGTGACTATATTAATTATGTAAGCACAAAAATGAATGGAGACCTTATTTAGCTAAGAGAAGGATATCGACCATCAACCTGGAGGACTGGGTGTGTTCTTGAGTTTGCTGGTCACCAAAAAACATTTCCACGCATCCTCTCTTGGTCTGGCTTTCCTCCCTTGTGAAGCTGGAAGATTACTAATCACTCTAGCCTACTGCACAATGGTGTTATAAGAATGTAAGTAAAACCACACACATACAAGTTTTGTACAAATATAGATGCTATTGGGAGCATAGAATCCATTATGTCAAATCCAGTGACTGGACAGCATCAGGCAAGCTGAAGAACCCCCACCAACTGATGGTTTAAGGGTAACTTTTTAAAAAATCTTTTAACGTTTTTGCATAGGATGTAGGCACTTGCTGGAGAGGAACAGAGACAAAGAGGGAATGGGAGAAAACACCTCCTGGGGGGATGGCCATGTTGCAATCCCCTTTCCTCCATTCTCCTATTGGGATTTTGGGAATGCCACACCTGCTTAGCATGATTTTTAAGCCATGGTTAGCCATGTGGGAGTCCAGCACCTTAACCACTGCCCCACCTACTGGCCTTGGGGTAACCTAATTTTAAAAGCAAGTTTCTCTGTTTTGTGGATAAGACAACTTTCAATTGTGAGCTAAGAAGCATCTACTAACCCAAGCAATTGCAATTGCACAGTTCCCGGACACATCAGATAAAAATCATTAAACATACATCAATCATGTGGAATAATAGAAACAGTCACAATAGCGGAAAGTTATTATAGGATCTGTGTCTCCTGCTTTGAAAATAAACTTGTCAGCGTTGCTTCATCATTTATTTTCCATAATGTTTCCACTTTGCTTCATCAGCATTCCACATACCAGCAGGAGACTATTAGCTTGGAATAAATAATAATATGTCCCTTGAGACATTCTTTCTGTTGAACTTTACAATTTTATGCTTATTATAGGAGTATTGCAGAGTAAAACTCAATATGAGAACAAAGAAATAATGTTTTAGAGAATGTTTCCTTTGGCTCTACTCAAATTTTCCTAGAACATTCTTAGAAGAATATTATAGAAACAAAGATGCAGGGAAGAGAGCTAGGCATGCTATGGCATGCTATTGACTAGGCATGCTATTGACTAGGCATGCTATTGACTTGCTGTGTTCCAGTCCACTTGCTCTGGTACTAGGGAGCTTAGCATCAGAACCCCATATTTCATGGACATATTAAAAGTTTCACAGCATTTTGACTCTTTTTTTTTTTTTTTTTTGAGAGAGATTTTCGCTATAGGGCGCGTGCGCTCGCCAGACAGACAGAGAGAGACATAGAGACAGAAAGCGAGAAATCACCCCCCAGGGGGGATGGTCACGCCGCAATCCCTTCTCCTCCATTCTCCTCTCGGGATCATGGGCACGCACGCACACGTGCCCGGCGTGAGTTTTAAGCCACCGGGTTCGGGACGCGAACCGCGGTCGACTACGTGGGAATCCAGCGACATAGCCATTACGCTAACTGCTGGTTCCCGGCATTTTGACTCTTGATCACAACTGAAAGTGGCCAGTGGTGTATGAACCAGTAAAGGTAACCCTACTCATGAAGATCAGGACTAGAATAGGGCTAGGATGTCATTTGTCTCAGGGGGAAAAGTTACAGGGCAAAAGAGTAATCAAGATAAATAACATTAAATGCTATACACACACACACACATACACACACACACACACACACACACATCCAATGGGGTGTATTCATGCCACAATTCCTTTTTTTTTTTTTTAAAGAGAGAGAGATTTTTGCTATAGAGTATGTGCTCTTGCTGCTGAGACAGAGAAACAGAAAGCGAGAAATCACTCCTCAGGATGGCCATGCTGCAATACTGTCTCCTCCATTCTCTTCTTGAAATTTCAGGCATTCATGCACATGTGCCTGGTGTGAATTTTAAGCCACCAGTCTGGTACTTGAATCATGATCTACTACGTGGGGGTCCAGCAATATAACCATTACACCATCTACTCATCCCCAAAATTCCTTTTCTATTTCTCCATCCTGTCAGGATTTTGGACACACACACACATGCCAGGTATGTTTTTCAAGCTGTCAGGACCAGTATTCCAACTGCACAGTCAGTCAGTTAGACTATTCTTTTATCTACCAGGCTGTAGAATCAGCTCAAATACAATACTTTAAAAAATAAAAATCAATGCAAAAATCCCGTGATGGACAATATCTAGAGGGAATCTGGAAAAAAAAAAAATCACTGCGTGACAGTTTTAGATAAAGAGTAGCAAAACTTCATTTTATGAAACCAAACTCAGATGAGAATGAACACGTGATATGGCTTAAAGGAGATTTAAAATTAGGAAAGGACAGACCAAGATGCGTGTGCTGAAAAGGGCCAGAAATCACTTCTGAATGAGCAACAGAGAAGGAGATTTCAGATTGATTACTGGTATGTGAACCACAGGAATTGTTTCATCTATGCCTAGAGAGAACCATCTTTCTGCTGCAGGCTGGCAGCTTTCCTGAGCCTCTGCCCAGTTATCAGCCAGTCCCTTGCAAAGTGCAGACTCTGGGAGGAGGTGGTGGGAGCTCTTGGCTTCCTCTGTCTTCAATGCAATTTATGCATATTTGTTTGGAACCAGCAATGTACCCTTCTCTCTGAGGGACTGGGTGAATATTTAAGCAGATGTTCACCCAAGAGAATAAACATCTAGTGTAGAAGGAGCTACCCTTAGCCACACATTCCTCAACCCCTAATACATGGATGCTGTCCTGTGAGCGTGGGTGGAGCAATGTTCCTCGTGAGAGGGTACAGAGAGCTCTTCTGGTGGTAGCTCCATTGCCACACTGTGTTTACTGGCTCCCCTCCGGCGATTTTAGTAATGTATGGGTGGGACATGGCCCCACCCAGCAGGTCAGCAGTCAGGTCAGAAGGATGGGGGAAGCCATTTTGCCACTCACTTCAAACCTAAAACAGTTAGGGCAAGATTATCCTTTCTATGGGAAGAAAAGATAAAAACATTCTCAGATAAACAAGTCCTGAAAGAATTTACCAATAGCACATCAGCTCTTTAACAAGTTCTGAAGGGAGTGCTATTCCAGGAGAACTAAACACAGACAGGCAGAAATAAGAGAACAACAAAAAAAAGACCAAGAAAATGGCCATCTTAATGGTATGGAGAAGTCCGGAAATATCAATAATAACAGTGAATGGATGTTATTCCAGGACTTAAACAGACAGATTGAACCACAGTAACACTGCAAATTCATCAAAAGGGAGATTGATTACATGAGACTGAACTGGTGAAATAGAATTTTATGACTTTTGACGAAAAAATGTCTCATTTTCTTCTATGCTTTGTCTTCTGGATTTAAGGATTTTTGTTTTCTTTTGAGTTGTTGATAGTTTCAGCAATTTGTTAATTTTTTTTTCTTTTTGAAATTGAAACATAAACTTTTCTCCCATCCTGACCCCTCTGCAATTGGAAAGTATTTGTCAGCATTCTTACTTCATTACAGAATGGTTATTTGCATGAGTTCAGTAATACTATAATATCTGTTGCCTTGCATCAGAAATTAAATTCTTATGAGACTTTGTACAAGTAATAGACCAAACTGAGACTAGACTTTTTTTTTTTTGCAAATAAGTTAGCTTATGCCTCTCTTTAGTAAAAGGGAGAAGGGAGAGAGAAAAAAATGTGTCTCAGAAGAAAATTGCAATACATTTGTTGCTAGACTTTAGCTTTGTTCATATATTTAGTTTAATTAAGATATTTTGTGAATCAATAAAATGTGAAAAAATTTAGTATGGGAGGGAGGGGAAAGGGGGAAAGAAAATGAAAGTAACATTGACAAAACACTGAGAAGCTATTTGCTGATGATAATGTATTTAGTAATATCTTTGTCTTGACGGATATATATGGTATTTGTGCTGGAAAATGAAAGGTTGTACACCGTAAAGATATATGTGATTAAATGTAAATAAAAATAAATAAATAAATATCACAATAGTCACTCTGGGAATTTATTATAGCAACTTCCTTCAGCAAAGAGGAGGAATAGGACTGAGAGGAATAGAATTAGTAAAACGATCCATTTCAAGCTGAGAAGTGAATAGACAATCTGACAGTCTTCCTCATTCTTTCTATTGCCCCCTCAAAAAAAAAAATGGCGGGATTTATTTATCTTCTCCTGTTAAATTCAGACATGGGTTAGATGGTGTCCTTGGAGGGTGGTTTGTTTTTTGGTTTAGCTGTAGTTTGTATTTTAGTACTGGAACATCTCCATATGCTCCTGAATTAACAAATAGCCACTCAGATCAAAGGATTTATCTCATCACCAAACTCAGTGACAAGAAGAGCTACAGTGCCATGCAAATAACTTTTTCAGCATGGTAGACTTTGTAATTTGTCACTGGCCTTTAGCCAGAGGGGAGTCTGCGCTGGCCGTTCCATGTACAGAAGTACCACTAATGCCTGCGAGCATTGGGTGAGATAGGAGCTCTGAACATGCAGTAACAGCAGTTTATTTTATTATTCATTTTGTGTGGTTGAATTTAATTTTTGCCAGAGGGATATGCACATGCTAGAGAGCATGCAGAGAGAGAGAAAGAGAGAAAGCACTCTTCAAATGGGGCATGGTAATGCCACAATCCTTTCTTCTCCATTTCTCCATCCTGTTGGGATTCAGGGCACATATGCACACATGCACATGTACTTAACATGTTTTTCAAGCCACCTGCGACTGGGATTCAAGTGGTGGTGTTGGCCATGTGAGATCAAGCTCTCTTCACCACCAGGTCGCAGGACCAGCTCCATTTTATCACTCTTGATAAATGGATCTGAAAGATCTAAGCAGCCCTCTAAAGTAATTTGGGAAAGAAGGTTTATAATCTTGGTCTAGGAAAACCTGATGGTGGCTACTCTTTGTGGCTGGGATTTTTTTGGTTAAAGTTTATTTATTTCACCAAAGAAATGGAGAGAGAGAGAGAGAGAGACAGACAGACAGACAGACAAGCACCCTCAACAGTGTCCCACACACGGCAATCTTTCCCCAGCCTTTCAGTAGTCCTGTTATGCATAGGTAGACCCGGGAACTGAATCTCAATCTTCCATGTGACTTCCAGCATGCCAGAGTGTCATGATACCCTTGTGTTACTGAGGCTAGGCCTGTATGGGATATTTTTAAGAGTCAGCATGAGTCTCTTCTTTTGAAAGACGGTGTTCTTTTTCTTTTTCTTTTTTTTTTTTGGAGAGGTTTTTGCTCTAGGGCACATGCGCTCACCAGAAAGACAGAGAGAGACAGAGAGACAGAAAGTGAGAAATCATCCCCCAGGGGGGATGACCACGCTGCAATCCTTTCTCTTCCATTCTCCTCTCAGGATCTTGGGCATGCACGCACACGTGCCCGGCGTGAGTTTAAGCCACTGGATCTGGGATGACTCGAACTGCAGTCGACTACATGGGAGTCCAGAGACATAGCCATTACGCTAACTGCTGGTCCCGAAAGATGGTTTTCTAATGGATACTTCATATGGTATTTCTGTACCACATTGCATTCTAATTACTTATGAACATGGCAACTATTGGGTTTTTGGAAAAGTCATAATGCATAGAAAAAATAAGTCATGATTTTTCTGATAACCCAATACATAATTACATGTATATAACTTTCTGGAGGGAATCAGTTCATCCTCTTCTTCCTGGAACTCCTTGCATAGCGCCTTGAAGTATGTGTTTGTTAAAAGTGTGTAAATGAGTGAACATTATGAGTGAATGAATGAATAAAATCGCAAAGTTCATGACTTCAACGTGAATAGATCAGCCTGTTCTTAGGCAAATACACATTTAAAAAAATTAGGGCTGTGGCTCCCTAGTGATTCTCTATGACCGATGCTAAGCTGGCTTCAAACCAATCACCTGTAAGCTTTCCAGAACATTCTTCTTAATGAATCTGATTTGGGGGTGGTAGTGGGGAAAGTCAAAATCTGCATTTTGGGCTGGTCCCGTAGTGCAGCAGTCAAAGGAGCCAAATCCCACTAGGCCAACTGTGGTTCACATTCTGGCCCCAGTGACTTGAAAAACATTCTAGGCACGTGTGTGTGCATGCTCCAAATCCTGATGGAATGAACTTATGAAGAAAAATGATTGCAACATAACCACACCCTACTGGGGGGTGCTTTCTCTCTCTCTCTCTCTCTCTGGCAAACCCATGTGCCCTCTAGCAGTTAAAGAAAAGAAAATGTACATTTGAAATCTACATCTATGTTTGTGATTCACTAGATTAGTATGTCAGACTTGGTATTAGAACCCCAGAAATGAAATAATAATCATAACAGCTATTACTTACAGCTTACTGTATATATTCAGCACCATTCTGATTGCTTTGCATATTTTATATTACTTAATTCTCACAGTCACCCAGTGAGGTAAATAGTGTTATTATCCTCCTTCTACAGATGCAGGAAGAGACATGGAAATGCAGTCTACTGTGGGGCTGGAGTTTGAACTTAGTCTGACTCCAGAGTTTATGATTACACTGGCCTTTCTCTCACTGCAGCTTCCAGAAGGAGTGGTTTGACTCTGCATTTACCTTTCTCTGCACTCTATATCCTGTTGAAATTATGGAACAAATACAAAAATAAGGATAAACTAGATCGAGAGATGTTCAGAATGCTAGTGGGAAAAGCTGTTCAACTGCTCCTCAGCAAAATGTCCATAGTGGAAAAATTGCTTTGGGGGAAAATAGAAAAGGAAGACCATCCAATGAAGAAAGTCTACTCAATCTCGGTAAGAACAGTGACAGTGTATAGTTCTTGAGCTATGACTCTCACCCTCCAGCCTCCCCAGCTCAGCTCAGGGGGAATTCCACTGCAGGTAGATGTAGCCAAGAAGAAAGGTCCCCTCTCCACTCACGTCCTAGACAATGTTATCTCACCAGAGAGGCAGGACTCTAGACATTCTCAGCCCTCCTCCCCCTACCAAGTAGCTCCAGGCTACACAGCCTAATTCCTGGCAAGTGCAGCAGAGAGGCTGGGAGCCCCCTTCCTCTACCAGCCCCCACTCACCTTGAAGCCTCTAACTCAGGCCCGTTGAGCTGTAAATACTGGAGCCCTGACTGTCTTTATTCCAGACTGTCTTTATCCCAGTTCTCCTGGAGGGCTGAGATTCCACACCAGAAGAGGCAGTCAATAAGACCAGAGGCTATTACCCTACCCAGACTGCTGTTCATAAACCAAGGGTGTCACTTTGAAACGTGAGCTAAGGTCCCTGCCCCCAGCTCCAGAACAAGGGTCCAGAGATTTTGCTCAAGGAGAGAGGAAGTCCATAAGAAATGAAAGCTTGAAAGCTCTCCTCAAATGAGCTGACTTTATTTGCAACAGAGTGCGGGGAAGTTCAAGTTTATGAAAAACAATGGAAATTTTGATAGTAAGCAATTAGGAGGCTGGTAGTTTTATAAGGGCAACATACTATACTATAGTCCAGTTTATCGAGAGAATGAATGAAAAAGAGAACTGAGGGGATAAGAAAGAACCTTCAAAATATATCCTCAAAAAACTATACTTGCAAAGAAAACCAAATCTAATGGCTATAAATATTTACGCCATGAAATATTGTTGAGAACAATGAAGCAGAATATGTAGTCTTTTTAAGTGAAATGAAAAAGTTATCTACAGTAGACCATGTGCTTAGTCACAGAACAAGCCTTGATAACTTTGAAAGGACTGAAATCACATAGAATATGTTTTTCAACTACAATGGAACCAAATGAGAAATCAATGAAAAAAGAAATTTAGAAAATTCAGTAATATATCTTAAATAACCAATGGATTGAAACTCAAGTTACAAGATAAATTGGAAAGTATTTTGAGGGACAAGCAGATGGCATAATGGTTTTGTCGCTAGGCTCCAATGTAGTCAACTGTGGTTTGAATCCTGGACCTGGTGGCTTAAAACTAATTCTGGGCACATGTGTGTGCATGCCCAAAATACTGAGAGGAGACTGGAATATAGGGAATTGTGGCATTGCCACCCCTCTGGGAGCTGATTTCTCACTTTCTATCTCTCTGGCAAGCACACACAACCTATAGCAAAAATCTCTCTCTCTAAAAAAAAGTATTTTAAAATGAATGAAAATGAAGAGAAAACATGACAAAATGTATGGGCTGTAGCAAAGGCAGAACTTAGAGGGCAAAGAACTATGTTAAAAAAGAAGAATGACCTCAAATCAGTAACTTAAATTTCTACTTAAGACACTCAAAAAAGGGGACCAGCAGTTGGCATAATGACTATGTTGCTGGACTCCCATGTTGTCAACTGAGATTCAAGTCCTGGACCCGGTGACTTAAACTCATGCTGGGTACATGTGCATGTGTGCCCAAGATCCCGAAAGGAGAATGGAGAAGAAGGGATTGTGGCGTGACCACCTCCCCTGGTGGGTGATTTCTCAAATTCTGTCTCTCTGTCTCTCTCTGTCTTTCTGGTGAGTGTGCACTCCCTGTAGCAAAATCCTCTCCAAAAAAAAAAAAGACACTCAAAAAAAAAAGTAAACTAAAACCAAAACAAATACAGTGAAATAAATAATAAAGATTATAGCTAAAATTAATAAAATAGTGTTTCAAAACATTAGAAATAATTAGAAAAATAAAAGTTGTTTTGAAAATTTCATCAAATTTACAAATCTTTAACTAGAGTAATCAAAACCAAACACAACCATAGGCTGAAATTTCTAAAGCTCAGGAATTTAGGAATGAAAGAGAGAGCATTAGTACTCACCTGAAAGAAATAAAATAAATAAATAAATAAATACTATGAACAAATGAATGGTAACAAATTATACAACTTAGATAAAATAGACAACTTCTTGGAAAGACACAAACTACCAAAACTGACTTGGACTGGAATAACACTGTGTTAAGTGTTGAACATAGGATTCTAGGTCCCACCTGACCAATCAGTTCAAATCCAGCCTCAATTCCACCCCTGTGGCTTGAAAACCACACTGTGTGAGTGTATGAGTGTTCAAAATTCTGAGTGGATGGAGAAATGGAAGAAAAATGCATGACTATGCCCTATTGGAGGGTGCTTTCTCTCTCCTTGTCTTTCTCTCTTGTGAACACATATACTCCCTGGCAACAACAGAAACACCAACTCAAGAAAAATGGAAGATTTAAAAAGATTTACAGCCTGTAGAGATTGAATTAAGAAACTCTTCACTTTGCTAATCACCCCAATACCAGATGACTTTATTGGTGAATTCTTCTGACTATTCAATAGTAATTTAAAAATATTTAATAATAATTCTTTATAAACTCTTCCAAAAAAAATTGAAAAGGAGAAAGAACTTCCTGACTCAATCAATGAGACAATTGTATCTTGGTATCAAAACCAGACAAGTATATCATAAGAAAACTACAGATAATATCCTTTAGAAATAAGATTCCTCTTATCCCCCCAAAATATTCTCCCCAACTGAATCCAGTAACATATAAATAGATAGTAGAGATGCCGCAAGTAAAATTTATCCCAGGAATGCAAATTTATTTTAACATCAGAAAATCTATGAATATAATTTACTATATCAGTAGAATAAAGAACAAAACCAGTCTGATTATTTCTATCAGTGTGGAAGAAAAATTTGACAAAATCCTAAACCCAAGCCCTCTTATGATAAAATACTCAAAAAACTAAGAATATAAGGGTACTCCCTCAGCTTGATAAAGGGCATCTGCGGGAAACCCCCAGCTAACATCATACTTAATGGTGAGGAATGAATGCTTTCTCCCTAAGATTAGAAGCAAAAGATGGGACCAGCAGATGGCCTAATGGTTATGTTGCTAGACTTCCATGTAGTAGACAGCAGTTCAAGTCCCAGACCTGATGGCTTAAAACTCATGCTAGATGCATGTGTGTGCATGCCCAAAATCTCAAGAGGAGAAAGGAGAAGATATTGCAACATGGCCATCTCCCTGGGGGGTGATTTCTCGAATTCTGTCTCTCTGGTAAGCACACATGCCCTATAGCAAAAATCTCTCCCGCCCCTACCAAAAAAAAAAAAAAAGGCAAAGATATCTGGCCTCACTGCAAAACTGAACATTGTATTAGAAGTTCTAGCCAGGAATATAAGGTAAGAAAATGAAAGTAAAAGTCAACCAGATTGGAAAGGAAAAAGTAAAACTATCTCTATTTGTAGATGACATGTTCTTCTATTTAGAAAATTTTAAACCCACTAAAAAGATGTAAGAACTATAGGTTGTTGGGAAAATAATGACATATGTTTTAATGTTTTTCTATTAAAAATGTGTCATGACTTTCCAGAAAAACTAATAATAATCAAGTTCAATAAAGTTGGATCATACCTTTCATATAAAATATACAAAAATCAATTGTTTTTCTATACATTTGCAACAAACAAACTAAAATGGATAAGGGAAAATTTTCTTTGCAAAAGCATAGAAAAGCATAAAATACTTAGGTATAAATTTAGAAAAGAAATAAATTTTATTTATTTATTTTAAAACTTTTCTTAGGGAGAGATTTTTGCTATAGGGTGTATGTGCTCACTGGAGAGACAGAGAGAGACAGAGAGACGGAAAGCTAGAAATAATCCCCCAGAGGGATGGCCACTGCAATCCCTTCTCCTCCATTCTCCTCTCAGGACTTTGGGCATGCATGCACATGTATCTGGAATAAATTTAAGCCACTGGGTCCAGGACTTGAAACACAGTCAATGCATAAGAGTCCAGTGATATAACCATTTTGCTACCTGCTGGTCCCTTAATGAAATATATTTTAAAATCTAGAAGACCTGATTGAAATAAATTTAAAAGACAAAAAAAGTGGAACAATATCTAATGTTCATGGATCAGAACACGTATTAATAAGATTGTAATACTCCCTAAAAAAATCACAGATGGTTTTTCCAAACATTGACCAAGTTTTCATAAAATTCATATTGAAATGGAAGGAAACCAGATAGCCAAAATAATCTTGCAAAAGAATAAAGAAGTTTTAGGAGTCTCACTTTTTAATTTCAAAACTTACTGCAAAGATACAGCAGTCAAGACTGTGTAGTATTGGTATAAACAAAACATACAGATCAATGAAATTGAGAGTCCAGAAATAATTCTTCATATTTACAGTCAATTGGTTTTTGCCATGGGTGCCAGACAATTCAATAAAAGAAACATGAGTCTTCTCAACAGATGATTTTGGGAAAAGTGAATATCCACCTGCAAAAGAAAGAAACCCCTACCTCACATCATACAGAAAATTATAAAATGGGCCAAAGACCTAGATGTAAGAGCTAAAGTTACAAAATTATTGCAAGAAAGCATAGAAGTACATATTTTTTTTACCTTCATCCAAACAATGATTTTTTAATATGTGATACTAAAAACATAAGCAACAAGAAAAAGAGTGTAAATTAGACTTCTCCAAGATCAAAACTGTTTGTGCTTATTGCTCTTCACCATCAAGAAAGGAAAAAGACAAACCTCAGATATTTTTACTTAATCCATTAACTAAGAAAGCATCTTGTAACAAGAGTCCTTTGTACTACTACTTCAGAAAATAACAATTTTTTAAAAGTAGTTTTGCTTGCCTGTTTTTTTTTTTTTCAACAGATGATTTTGGGAAAAGTGAATATCCACCTGCAAAAGAAAGAAACCCCTACCTCACATCATACAGAAAATTATAAAATGGGCCAAAGACCTAGATGTAAGAGCTAAAGTTACAAAATTATTGCAAGAAAGCATAGAAGTACATATTTTTTTTACCTTCATCCAAACAATGATTTTTTAATATGTGATACTAAAAACATAAGCAACAAGAAAAAGAGTGTAAATTAGACTTCTCCAAGATCAAAACTGTTTGTGCTTATTGCTCTTCACCATCAAGAAAGGAAAAAGACAAACCTCAGATATTTTTACTTAATCCATTAACTAAGAAAGCATCTTGTAACAAGAGTCCTTTGTACTACTACTTCAGAAAATAACAATTTTTTAAAAGTAGTTTTGCTTGCCTGTTTTTTTTGTTTTTTTTTTTTTTTTTTAATATTCCTGGATCATTCTCTATATAGATTTCATTCTTCCTAGTTAGGTAGAGTTGAGACAGACTTGTTTATGCTTCTTAGATTTGAAAGTTCCCCATCCTGAAGTCTCCTCTATGCCTTGTTTTCGGTCTCTTTACCAGTATAACATCTTATTTGTGTTCAACTTTTAGAACTCACTTTTCATTATTCTGTTGGTTGGACAGAAGACTTTGCTTAAGATTACATGGAAAGATGTGCCAAATGGCATGACCCATTATTAAGAGTTTGGAGTGTTCCAAGTTTGAGACTTGCACCAAGTATTTTCAGTATCACTTACTGCTTTATGTGTATGCTTGTCAAAAGCAATTACTCCTGACTCAGCAAAATTCAATGCTTTCTAACAAATGATCAGGAGGGTAAACAACTCATTTACATGGGGAGGTTTATATTTTCAGAACTGCCTTAGGGGAACCTTTCCAAGAGGCCAGAAAGGAATTCAGCAAAAAGGAAACAGCAGGAGGATCCTGTATTTCTCTGCAATTCAGCAGTGTTGGTTGCCAATACCAACATCATAACATTTCAGAGCTCAATTTTCCATATTTTGAAACTTCTTACAGAGATTCCATCAAGCAAGAAAATCTACTATCAAACCCAGCACTGTTAGTGACTGAATTTTCTATTCCATGGCACCTGAACTAAGCTACAGAAGTTTTATATCCTGAGAATAAATCAGAATTTATGGAGACTTGCAAGAATTCAGTGGTTCTCAAACTGACTTGCATCAGAATTGCCCTGTAGCTATCTGTAAGATGCAGATTCCTGGACCCCATCACAGAATTACTGATTCAGTTCTGGGCTGGAGCCTGAGAATTTTCATTTCTAGTAAGTCCCAAGTGACTATAACTGCTGGGACCATTTTTTTTTTTTTAAAGAAATGTTTGCTATAGGGTATGTGCACTCATCAGAGAGACAGAGAGTGACAGAAAGCAAGAAATGATCACCCAGGGGGGCATGACCCTTCATAGTCCCATCTCCTCCATTCTCTCAGGATTTTGGGCGTGCATGCACAAGTGCTTGGTGTGAGGTTTTTGTTTGTTTTTAAGAGAGATTTTTGCTATAGATTGCATGCATTTGCTGGAGAAGCAGAGAGACAGAGAGCAAAAAATTACCCTCCAGGGGGATGGCCATGCTGCAATCCCTTCTCCTCCATTCTCCTTTCAGGATTTTGGGCACACACATACACATGCCCAGCATGAATTTTAAGTTGCTAGGTCTGGGACTTGAACTACGGCCGACTACGTAAGAATCCAACCGTGTAACCATTATGCCATCTGCTAATCCCCTGTCATGAGTTTTAGGCCACTGGGTCCAGTATTCAAACTGCAGTCACCCACGTAGAAATTTAATACCTTAACCACTATGCCAACTGGCCCCAGGGACCACATTTTGAGAATCACCCTATTAACTCTTTAGGCTACTAGGGCCTCTGATTAATAACTAATTATTACTTTAACTCTGCTAGTTACAGGACTTTCTGTTAGTACTGAACTATAAGGCATCCTTCTGGCTTTCAAATATTAAAGAATCCAAATACTAATGACACATTCTCTGAGTCTAATTTTTCTAAAAGAAGAAAATGGTATAAATACCGTTTTTGTAAAAGAACACATTTGGTGTTGGTGAAAAATGAGGTATCAGTGCTGAGGTGCAGGTTTTCTTTTACAGGGATGCTGATTATTTTAGTATAAGCAACTTCTCTGATTCTTATCTGACACTACTGAGTCATCCGGGAGGAGCAGGCACACTAGAGTTCAATGCAGGCATCATGTTTTCGTATTTTAGGACTCTAACATCCAGAAAACAATGGTCTTTAACCTTGTGCCACTCCTCAATGGACTCGTTTATGGCCCTTTTTTTTTTTTTTTTTTTTTTTTTTAATATTCCTGGATCATTCTCTATATAAATTTCATTCTTCCTAGTTAGGTAGAGTTGAGACAGACTTGTTTATGCTTCTTAGATTTGAAAGTTCCCCATCCTGAAGTCTCCTCTATGCCTTGTTTTCGGTCTCTTTACCAGTATAACATCTTATTTGTGTTCAACTTTTAGAACTCACTTTTCATTATTCTGTTGGTTGGACAGAAGACTTTGCTTAAGATTACATGGAAAGATGTGCCAAATGGCATGACCCATTATTAAGAGTTTGGAGTGTTCCAAGTTTGAGACTTGCACCAAGTATTTTCAGTATCACTTACTGCTTTATGTGTATGCTTGTCAAAAGCAATTACTCCTGACTCAGCAAAATTCAATGCTTTCTAACAAATGATCAGGAGGGTAAACAACTCATTTACATGGGGAGGTTTATATTTTCAGAACTGCCTTAGGGGAACCTTTCCAAGAGGCCAGAAAGGAATTCAGCAAAAAGGAAACAGCAGGAGGATCCTGTATTTCTCTGCAATTCAGCAGTGTTGGTTGCCAATACCAACATCATAACATTTCAGAGCTCAATTTTCCATATTTTGAAACTTCTTACAGAGATTCCATCAAGCAAGAAAATCTACTATCAAACCCAGCACTGTTAGTGACTGAATTTTCTATTCCATGGCACCTGAACTAAGCTACAGAAGTTTTATATCCTGAGAATAAATCAGAATTTATGGAGACTTGCAAGAATTCAGTGGTTCTCAAACTGACTTGCATCAGAATTGCCCTGTAGCTATCTGTAAGATGCAGATTCCTGGACCCCATCACAGAATTACTGATTCAGTTCTGGGCTGGAGCCTGAGAATTTTCATTTCTAGTAAGTCCCAAGTGACTATAACTGCTGGGACCATTTTTTTTTTTTTAAAGAAATGTTTGCTATAGGGTATGTGCACTCATCAGAGAGACAGAGAGTGACAGAAAGCAAGAAATGATCACCCAGGGGGGCATGACCCTTCATAGTCCCATCTCCTCCATTCTCTCAGGATTTTGGGCGTGCATGCACAAGTGCTTGGTGTGAGGTTTTTGTTTGTTTTTAAGAGAGATTTTTGCTATAGATTGCATGCATTTGCTGGAGAAGCAGAGAGACAGAGAGCAAAAAATTACCCTCCAGGGGGATGGCCATGCTGCAATCCCTTCTCCTCCATTCTCCTTTCAGGATTTTGGGCACACACATACACATGCCCAGCATGAATTTTAAGTTGCTAGGTCTGGGACTTGAACTACGGCCGACTACGTAAGAATCCAACCGTGTAACCATTATGCCATCTGCTAATCCCCTGTCATGAGTTTTAGGCCACTGGGTCCAGTATTCAAACTGCAGTCACCCACGTAGAAATTTAATACCTTAACCACTATGCCAACTGGCCCCAGGGACCACATTTTGAGAATCACCCTATTAACTCTTTAGGCTACTAGGGCCTCTGATTAATAACTAATTATTACTTTAACTCTGCTAGTTACAGGACTTTCTGTTAGTACTGAACTATAAGGCATCCTTCTGGCTTTCAAATATTAAAGAATCCAAATACTAATGACACATTCTCTGAGTCTAATTTTTCTAAAAGAAGAAAATGGTATAAATACCGTTTTTGTAAAAGAACACATTTGGTGTTGGTGAAAAATGAGGTATCAGTGCTGAGGTGCAGGTTTTCTTTTACAGGGATGCTGATTATTTTAGTATAAGCAACTTCTCTGATTCTTATCTGACACTACTGAGTCATCCGGGAGGAGCAGGCACACTAGAGTTCAATGCAGGCATCATGTTTTCGTATTTTAGGACTCTAACATCCAGAAAACAATGGTCTTTAACCTTGTGCCACTCCTCAATGGACTCGTTTATGGCCCACAAGAAAAGAGTGCTGACTAGAGGTAGATGCTTCTAAATCATTTCGTTACACTTCAGATTATATACATAGCTTTTTGGTCTTTAAAGCACAATTTATTTCTGATTTGTAACTTGGTAAATTTACCATTTTTTAGACTTGTTTCTTCTGGTTTGTCGTCTCTACCAGTTAATTAATAATACTCTATTAACTAAAAGTGAAAGCTATTTTGATTACAGCATGACTGGAATTGTGCCAGGCAAACTGGGAATGTATGAACATCCAACTAATTCTGCAAATCTGATGTCAGACATACTATTAATTGTTTTATGCATACTTAAGTGTTTTCTTTTCACTATAGTATGTTGAAATGGGCAGAGCTTTAATGTTATCACCAATTTGATGAAATTTATTTCCAACTGAATCATATACTCATTGGCACAGATTTCCACAAAGTTGAAGTATGCCTTATGAGAAACCAAAGACAACTCCGCTTTTACTAAAAAACATCACTTAGAGTGGGAAGAGGCTGAATGAACATTTGTTCTATGCATACCTAGGTCACAGGAGAATTAATAATTCATCCTAACGGGGAATTCTTTAACAGTAAAATTGGAGCACATTATTTAAGTATTAATGTCACTTATATTTATAGATGCTCTCTCTGCATTTTAATAGTTCTTTGATCATTCAAGCATTCCTGTGAAAGTGTAACTATAATTCTTATTTTATGTTGAGGTAGATGAAACATAAAGAGGTCACGTGGTTTCCTTAGGCCCTAAGACAGCTGTTTTGTGATGAAGAGTAAACACAGGCATGCGCTGGGACTGGTCTTGAGGTACCCTGATTCTTACGTAAGAAGTAACAACATGGGACCAGCAGGTGGCTTAGTGGTTAAGGCACCGAATTCCCATACGGCCAACTGTGGTTTGATTCCTGGATGTGGTGGCTTAAAAAAATCACACCTGGCATGTATATGTGCCGAAAATCCCTGAAGAAGAAAGGAGGAGAAGGGACTGCAGCATGGCCATCCACTCTGGGGAGGTGATTTCTCATTTTTCCTCTCACTGCCTCTCTCTTCTCCTTGCAGCATGGCCACACCCCAAGGGGGTGATGTCTTACTTTCCCTTTCATTGTCTTTCTTTGTCTCTCTTCTCTCAACACGTGCCCTGTGGCAAAAACCTTTTTTTTTTTTTTTGGAGAGGTTTTTTCGCTATAGGGTGTGTGTGCTCGCCAGACAGACAGAGACAGAGAGACAGAAAGCGAGAAATCACCCCCCAGGGGGGATGGTTACGCCGCAATCCCTTCTCCTCCATTCTCCTCTCGGGATCTTGGGCACGCACGCACACGTGCCCGGTGTGAGTTCTAAGCCACTGGGTCCGGGACGCGAACCGCGGTCGACTACGTGGGAGTCCAGCAACATAACCACTACGCTAACTGCTGGTTCCCTGGCAAAAACCTTTTAAAAAGGCATAAAAAAGAAGTAACAACATAATAAAAAGAAGCATAGTTGATTTGGATTCCAGCTTTTTCCTTATAGCTACATGACACTGAACAAATGATTCATTTGTGTTCAGTGTCATGTAGCTACTGGTTACCTGAGACTGGTTAGTATTCTCCTTGTTGCAATGATTAGAGCTAACTTGTATTAAACACCAAGCACATAGGTTATCAAAGAATATAGCTGTTACTAGCACATATTGGGTATTGAGATTCTAAACTGGAGGTTCTATAGAACCAAGAAACACTTGTCTCTTGTTCATTACACCCTCAGAATCTAACACAGTACCTGGAACAGAGAAGGCAGGCAAAGAATATTCACTGAATAAATAAACACACCTAAATAATAGTTACTTATCATTTAACGAATCACATGGCCTGACATAGTCATCCTTATCCAAATGTAACAATGTACAACAGGTCATTACTGTTAAGACTGATCTCAACTGTTTGGAAATGAAAGAAGGGGGTAGAGATTGTTTGCCATTTGTAATACACTCTCCCAAAGAAAGAGAGAAACAAGTGATAGTTTTTATTCAGAACCAGATGGAGATAGACTCACAGATACTGGGGCATAGAATCCTGAGCTACTTACAGAAAATTCAAATTGGTCCCCAAGTCTGAGGTGGTAATGCATGTCCCGGAATTAGTGTGAAATAGACCCTGTGTTAAGATTTCTCAAGCTCAGTCTGGTTAGGACAAAGCATATTTTCAGTTTGTGCACAAAAGTGAACATTCACAAATAGGCACACACAAAGCATTTAGAGCAATACAAAAGGACCAATCTCTCTAGGATGAATTTTGGAATGTATCTAATGTCCAGCCCACCATCAACTCTTAGCCAACATTGATCAAGCATGACTTAAGTGTGTGAGCTTTGATACTAGACATGTTTAGATGAGAAATCTAGCTCTTTTACATTCTTCCTTTTTAACCTATGCAAGTAACCTAACCTTCCTGAGGCTCAATGTAATCCTATATTAACTGAGGATAATAATAGAGCTTATAATAGATACCTAGCAGGGTATGTGTGTGTTGAATGTGCTAATGCGAGGCCAGTAGGTAGTGCAGTGGTTAAGGCACTGGACTCCCACATGGTCTACCACAGTTCTAGTCCTGAACTCAGAGGCTTGAAAAATCACACTAGGCGTGTGTGCGTGCATGCCCAAGATCCCAAGAAGAGACTGAAGGAGAAGGGATTCCAGCATAGCCACCCACCCTGGAGGATGATTTCTCACTTTCCCTCTCTGTTTCTCTCTGGCAAGCACACATATACTTGGCAAAAAATTTGATAATGCATGTAAAATGTCTGACACATGTGAAACACTCAATAGGTACTGGCCATTGTTAGGTAGGAAGTTAGGAAAGATCCTGACCATAATATTGCGGACAGAGAAGCTCAGGTAGAGTTTAGGATATGGGGTCTTCACTTGGATTAACAAAGGGAGATTAGCGGATGTTAAAGCAGAGATTAGGGCAGCCAAAGCACATTTTTATTTATTTAACAATTTTCCCTGAGGACACCCCTGCAGGTGATGAATATCAGTGGAAACTGCCCCACGTAATTCAGCATCACAGACTGGTGTTAACTAGTTTTTCACCAGTCTGCAAAATCAGGATTTTAAGTATATGGCTTTTGGGATTTTCTTTGGCATACTTTTGCAAGAACAGCATACATACAAAAATGGAAAGTTTTCTTTTGACGATGATGCGATGATGCGTATGGTCATGTCTTTGACTGGACTAAGATACAGTGTATTCATGCTGGGAAAATTCATTTTCTATGTTGTAAAGATACACAGTGATTGAATGTAAAAAGTAAGAAACAAAAAAGAACCTCTTGTTGGGTTCTAGCAGATCAAGCTTATTATCAATGTTCATCTCACCGGTGATGTTGCAACTTGTGTTTTTCACTTTCTCAATTTGGCCACGGGTCAACTTGGAATTTATCAATTCTGACCCTCTTTTCTTCCAAGTTTCTAGCGATTCCAATGTGACATACTTGAGAGTATGTAGTTCACTCGTACTTGCCTCTCGTCTAGGAAAAATGTGCTGACAGCTTCATGCACACAGAGGTAGTGTTGATGTATATATTGTTTTTATGAAAAGATAGGCAATTTAAAAACCAACAACAACAAAAATAGCTGTCTTGTGAAGCTAATCCTTATCTCAGAATTTTTTTCTTTTTTGGGGGGAGAGGTTTTTGCTATAGGGTATGTGTGCTGGTCAGAAAGATAGAGAGAGACAGAGAGACAGAAAGCGAGAAATTACCTCCCAGGCCAGGGCTGGGGGAAGAGGGGAGAATGGCCATGCCACGATCCCTTCTTCTCCATTCTCCACTTGGGATCTTGGGCACACACTCACACGCACCCAGTGTGAGTTTAAGCCACTGGGTCTGACTTGAACCATGGTTGACTACATGGGAGTTCAACAATGTAGCCGTTAGACCATCTGTTGGTGTCTTACCTCAGAAATTTTATGATGGACCTTTAGGCTTGGAAATGAGCATGTGCTGAGGTAGGAACGGGATATGAGTCTAGGAAAGAAACTAAGGTGGCTTCTTTTCATTCCTATTACAGTTCCCCATTTCTACAAAGGTACTTCAAAAAGTCTGTGGAAAGTAGAATTAAAATGCTGATTTATTTTGGTGTAAAAATTTTTGAAATCTATGCAGAGTTCTTTTATAATATACATTTCCATGCTGTCTGTGAAGTCCTCTGTATGGCTCAGCCATCCCCTTTTCTAACATACTCATTGTTGGTTGGGGGGGAATCCACAAACGCATAGGATTTATAATGGGGATGGGGATAAATATATATTTAAAAGCACGATTCAATCCAATGTAATAAAATAAAATAATTTGAGTGGAGCATAGGCAAGATTATTCTATACAATTATAAAAAACATCTGTACAGATTCTAACAAGTAAGTAAAGCAAAGTGAATTTCAAAATAGACACTATGAATTAAGACATAAACATAGTATTTTCGTAACCACTGTAAGTAGGCAGCATGCCTTTAGCCTAGGAGAGCCTCAATTCTCAGGCAGTATTTTCAAGGGAATGAGGTACTAGGTAATATACTCTATGTGGGCAGAGAACTCGATTGTTTGCCATAGAGTCTACAATATTGAACATGGTGCCTGACACATAATAGGGGCTCAATAAAGCATGTGAAAAGAATTAATGAACAAATACATTCCACAATCTTTGATTAAGAAGATGCTTATACTGACAGATAGTCGTGGCCATTAAAACAAGTTGCTCATGACAGTTGCCGTAGGGAACACGACTGGGTGACAGCCTTTGCTGCTATCCCTCTGGATCTATCACTGTGTCTGTGCTGAAGTCATGCTTCCCAGAACTCCTAGCCAATAACGGAACATGAGGGGGTGGGAAGAAGCGGGTGGAGAGAGAAGTAACGAATGCAGGCCAATTCCCATGAGATACAAAGCTTTCCAACAGCTTCAGAGTCCCCACTGATCTGTCCCAAATTTTTTTGGAACTGTACTGCCATCAGAGTTTTTATTCTTCCATCTTCTACCCATTTCTCCTTCCTTCCCTCTCACCTTCCACTGGTTTCAGACCAACATTGCTATCTATATTCTTAGGGAGATTTTTGTTATAGGGTGCATGCACTCACCAGAGAGACAGAGAGATACAGAGAGAGACAGAAAGTACAAAATCACCCCCAGGGAGATAGCCACACTGCTGCAATCCCTTCTCCTCTACTCGCTTCTCAGGATTTGGGGCTCACACGCACATGTACCCTGTTTGAGTTTTAAGCCACCAGGTACAGGACTAGAACTGCAGGTCAACTACATGGGAGTCCAGTGACATAACCATTATGCCATCTTCTGGTCTCCCAACATTATTCTTTTAAGAATCTCCTTGCCTTCTCCTATTTCTTCCTCCCAATAAATCTCTTGCAAAACAAATTCTATCTTGGCATCTGCTTTTAAGCAGTCCTAAAATAACATGCTGATATACGGTAGCTAAATCGCAGAGAGACTTAATAGGTCTATTCCATGAAGAGTTTAAATTTTTTTTTTTTTCTTGAGAGAGATTTTTTTTGCTATATGGCACTTGCACTGACAGAGAGACAGAAAGTGAGAATCAACCCTCCAGGGGACATGGCCATGCCACAGTCCCTTCTCCTCCATTCTCCTCTCAGGATTTTGCACATGCACGCACACATGCCCAGCATGAGTTTTACGCCCCTGGGTCTGGGATTCTAACTGTAATCAGCTGTGTGGGAGTCCAGTGAGGTGAACATTATATCATCCGCTGAGTCTAAATTTAACCTGTTGTTAATCCAGCCCTGAAAATTCATTTTTCAAAATTAGTATATATAAGGCCAAATAGTTACACGGTGGTAAAACATGGTGCTCTGTCAGGCTGACCTATACGTGAAGGTTCTGGGTTTGTGTCTGGAGACCTCCCTGAGTATCCCAGGTGCATGTGTCCACAGTCTGGGTCTAGCTGAAGCTGGGGGGTGGACTGAAGTGTCAACACCCTGTTGGGGGTGATTTATTTCTGTTTCTCTTCCATGTGTATCTGTGTCTCTTTGTCTCTCTTACTCATGGTAGAAAGAGATAAAGTTAAAAAAATATTGTTAAGAACATTTTGATCCCAACAAGAAAAATTAACATTAGTCTTCTTCAAGTGTACTTAGTGAAAAAAGGAGAATGCTATTGATCTAACTATACTTTGGGTACCACCAAATGCATTTATAGCATCACCACAATTTCAGATTTAAATTTAAATCCACCCACATGAGTTTTAAAAAAGTGGGGATAAAATTATTTACAATCATACATGTTAAGCATAGTGCCTAATATACCTGCACAGAATTCAGTAACATCTGAAGTTTTGGGCATATGAACCAAAAATTATTTTTACAGCTGGGTTTAACATCCCCATTTCCAGTGATTTGACATAGTGACACCTTATCTATCTAGCACATTGTAAAAATGGTAAATCTTTTAGAATTTGAATGTCTACCTAATTTTAATACTTAATCATGTACTGCATGCAAAACAAAACTTGTCAGCTGCATATAGGTCTTATAAATCAAACAGAATTTTTTTTAAAATTTGCATTATTTTATTTTGAAGTGCCTCACCACGTTGCAATCCTCTTGCCTCAGTTTTTCAGCTGGGACTACAGAAACATGCCACCATGCCCAGCTCTTTTTTTTTCAGACAGTCTTGCTATGTTGCCCAGACCAGCATCAAGTTCTCAATTTTTCCACCTCAGCCTCCCCAAATTGCTGGGATTATAGGCACAGGCCACCAGGCTTGGCCTTCACCTTGCACTGGGAATTGATCCCAGGCCTCCCATATAGTCTCAGCCCTATGAAGCACAAGTGGGCATTCAATATCTACTCATGAATTAATGAAAAAATTAATTATTAAGATATAGAAATGTAGAGTTGCGTGTTTAGGTTGAGACTTCTTCAACAGACACAGTTGGTTAATAAAAATCAAGATGGGGCCAGCAGGTGGTGTGATGGTTAAGGACACTGGACTCCCACATGACCAACTGCAGTTCTAGTCCCAGATCTGGCGGCTTGCTTTCTCTCTATGGCCATCCCCCTGGGGGTGATTTTTCACATTCCCTCTCTTTCTCTGCCTCTCTCTGGTCAAATTAAAATAAATAAATGAATGAATAAATTAAAAAGAAATAATTCTTAAAAAATAATAATAAAATAAAATAAATAAAAACCAAGAACCGAAATACAAAAGATGATATTTGTTCTTAAACCTAAAAATGATTCTGTCCAGCAGGCAGGGGGAGGACATTACCCAAAAGGCCTGTCTTGCCAGGTCCAAGTCGTTCCCAGTGAGCTCTCAGCAGCCAGCAAGCACCGTCACCAACTGGAATAACATTTACTGGAATGGGATGGAGAGGCCTCCTTTTGGATGACTCTAGAGTGATTCACAGGAACAATTTATACAATTTTCACAAGGTTTCAAATTCTTCCCTGTTTTAAAAAATATATGTGTTTCTACATACAAGGCAGACAAGGACAGAAGGGGAATGGGGATGATTCCAGTTCCCTGTCCCTGGTGAGTTCAGTGCAGACTCTGTGGTTGTTTCTTTATTTTACTTTATTTTTCATGGAGCCCAGAAGGCTAAAGCAAACAAAACCCATCAGCTGTGAAGAATGACTGAATTCTAGCTGTTTGCCCAGGTATTAAACATGTGACTCCTCCATTGTGATTGTTTAAAAAATAAGTGGATTTCTTCTGTGTGTGCAAGTGTGTGTGTCTTGGGCATGGTTAGATTTGCTCTTGGCCTCGGTCTGCACAACTCCAGTTTCAGTTCTAGGCAGCTATGGACATTTGGCTTCTTTTATTCTGCTCGGAAATTTTGCTGAGAAAGTCATGTAAGGGGCCGAGGCGCTGACAAACTGGGGGCTGTCAGTATTTGGGATTACAGGAAATCCATCAAATTACGGAGCATATTCACTCCACACATTTAGCCAGGAAATAAAAGTCATTCGTTGTACTCGGCCCTTGTTCCCTGTCACAAGTGGGCTAAGATCCTTTTTCAAACGCTCCGATTCAATAGTAATCCTATATGCTAATGTTAGCAAAATTACTTAATGCTGTTACTATAAATGATAAGCAGTAATCCCTTGCATTTTTCTTTTACATTTATATTTTACAGACTAGTGGTCTTAATTTTAAACTTGTATCACACTTCCCCACACAGGAGAAGGTCACATAGGTGACCCTGACACTAAGTTAGGCAAGCACACAGGCTATAAACATCTAGAGTACAAACTGGCTTTTTAATTGTATTCACATGCGGTAAAGTAATTTGGTGTATATAAGAATCATTTAATGAGGAGGGTGGTTTCAAAAATATAGAGTCCTAGGTTCTCATTCTAAAGGCTCTAAGTTGAGATCTTCAGGAACAAATATCTGTATTTTCTAAACCAAAGTCTGAGAACAATTTGTATATAATTCTCTCACATGGTACCTATTCAGTATTGATAAGCATTTCACCATCTTTTCGAAGACTGTTCTCCCATCACTGTACCCTATACCTTGAGCTATTTCTGTGAGTCCTTGAAGGCGGGCTCGTACATACACCTGAGAGCAGTCATCTTAAGTATCCAGTGGCTTTTCTACTTCTTCCCTTAACTTCCTTGAGGCAAGTCTTTTTTTTTTTTTTTTTTGGTTGTTTTTTTTTGTTGTTGTTGTTGTTTTGCTATAGGGTGCATGTGCTCACCAGAAAGACAGAGAGAGACAGAAAGTGAGAAATCACCTCTCAGGGAGGATGGTCACACCACAATTCCTTCTCCTCCATTCTCCTCTCGGGTCCTTGGGCACGCACACACATGTGCCCGGTGTGAGTTTAAGCCACCGGGTCTGGGACTCAAACTGCGGTCGGCTACATGGGAGTCCAGCAACATAGCCATTACGCTAACTGCTGGTCCCCTTGAGACAAGTCTTGTCAAGGCCTCTGTCATAATCTGGTGCCTCTCCTCACACCTGTACTGACAGCAGTCATTTACTCCACTTTCAATGTGGCTGTCAAAGCTAGTTTTTATTTCTCCCTCTATTGACCTGCTGCCTCCATATCCAGCAAAGTCCTACAAACTCAAGTGCTTAATTTGCACTAATAAATTGGCCCTTCATATCACCAGTTCTGTGATTATGATGGAATGATAAATCTGTTTCCATACATATAAAATAAGAGTTGTATTGAATAAACTTCTAAAATGCTTTGCTACTACATTTCTGTGTATCTAGACAGCTAATATTTTTCTGTACTTGTACCATGTCAGATTACAGAGCTATTTACAGCAGCTGTTTTGGCTCATAAGGATTTCCCAATCTGTCTGTTGACTGTCTGTTTGGGAGGTGTCCTGTCCCCTAGGACAGAAATTAGAAGGAAGAGTGTCTGGGGTGTGGCTAATCAGTGACAGAAAGTCAAAGAGAAAGATACACTAATGCAGAGATAGGAGGATGAAGCTAAGTAAGGAGCCAAATAGCAAATAGCATAGTCTAGGCTAGTGCTGGGTGTATACAGATCTAAATCCAAGAGGCAAAGCCCACTTAAAAACCAAAGGAATTTCAACTATGAAAAACAATAATTGGGGGTAGGGCTGGCAAGAAGGATGTTCAGGGAGCCCGGGCTATTGGCTGACATACTCAGATATAAAAATCTACTCCCCTCCCCTAAAAGAGCTTGATAAAAGAGCCAAAGTGAGGGATGGCCCCATAGCCTAGTTGTTAAGGGAGCCAGATCCCACATGGCTAACCATAGTTTAAGTCCTGGCCCCAGAGACTTGAAAAACATGTTCTGTGCATGTGAATGTGTGCCTAAATCCTACATGATGGAGAAATGCAGGAAAGAGATTACAGCATGACCACAATCTACAGCAGGAGGGCTCTCTCTCTCTCTCTCTCTCTCTCTCCCTGCCTCTGTGTCTCTCTCTGATGAGTTGCATGTACCCTCTGGCAATTAAATGAAAGATCTGAAGTGATGTTGGATAGCATCAGCACAACTCTTGGTCTGATTGGGGTTTGCAAGAGGTGTCAGAAAAAGAAACGCAGAGTTCCAGTTGGCTAGCAGTAACTGCTGATCAGCCTTCTCCATAGATTCCCACTGATGGTTGCTGCCTTTCCCGCCTACAGGCAAATGAAGTGGTAGACTATGCTCTCAGCTCACTTAGGTCTCAGGTGGGTCTGGCCAGAGTGCTCAATATAACAGAAGGTTCGGACCACCCGTGGGTGGTGTGTGAGATTGGCCTTGCTCCACTTCAGTGTATAGGATTTGTGAGATGGTTGGTCAAGCTACAGCCATGCCCTCCCTTACTTCTGTCACATTTACCTCATTCCCTATGACTCCCTTTCTGCCTTGATGTCTTGATTTTTACTTTAGTTCCCTGCAGTTTTGCCAGCTGACTTCTCTGGAAGTTTATGTTTTTCCTACGGCTACACTAACCATATACCACAAACCCAGAGGCTCAAAAACAGATTTATTGTCTCATAGTTCTGGAGACTAGAAGTCTGAGGTCAGGGTGTCAGTAGGGTTAGTTCTGGCTGTGGGATGTAAGGAAGAAAGCTCTGTCTCTCCAGCTCCTGGTGATTTGCCAGCAATCTTGAAATGCTCCTTGACTTCTGCTGTATTGCTCTGATTTCTGCCTTCATCTTTACATGTGTTCTCCCTGAGTGCCTGTCTGTGTCCAAATTTCCCCTTTTCATGAGGACATGAGTTTTGTTGAAGTAAGGGCCCACCCCTACTCCAGTATATCTTTATCTTAGCTAATTACATCTACAATAACCCCTTTTCCAAATAAGATAAGAGGGTTAGGACTTCAATATACAAACGTGGGAAGGAAGGGGGGCACAATCTGACTTAACACAGAATTCTTGCCTAGTTTTTACCAAACTACTTTTTAAGAGAATTTTTTTTCTATAGAGTGTGTGTGCTCATCAGAGAGACAGAGAGATAGAGAGACTGAAAGCAAGAAATCACCCCCCAGGGGGGATGGCCATGCTGCTATCCCCTCTTTTCCATTCTCCTCTTGGGATTTTGAGCACACATGAACGTGCACCTTGCATGAGTTTTAAGCCACCTGGAGTGGGATTCAAACCACAGTTGACTATGCGACAGTCCAGTGATGTAACCATTATGCCATCTGCTGGTCTCCACCAAACTATTTTTTATTATACTTGGAACTTTCTATCTATACCCCCACCTATTGGTATTCCTGGAAACTTCAAATTTGTGTTTTGACCTGTTTCCTCTCCCCTACAGCATGCATCACCTTCCTCTATATCTCAGTACCTCCTCTAGTTATCTATATGCTATTTTCCCTGATAGGTGTGTATGGGCTGTGTCTGGGAAAGCCTCATGGTTGGACTTTCTAGGCAATCATAATGGTTGCACAGGCTATATAAACTATTAATTCAATTAATACATCTGATAGGTTCAAGCAACACTTTCGTGCTTTAGAATTCACAAAATACTATCAGGAAGCCACACATAGGTTATAGGTACTTTGACTGTCAGTGTTCTATGGGAAATATGTTGATAACATGACTTCAACAAAGAGTTGACGATCAGAGAGTTATAAGATATCTACAGGCATGCGATACATATTTCACCTTCACATTCAGTTTGCTGGAATATTTCTGAGAAAGTCTTCATGGATCCCTCCTTTGATGAAACTTGTTTTGAGGATTAGCTCTGCACCAACAGTTGTACAAAGGTTGGGAGACAAAGACATGAGTGAGAGATTTGTTTCTGAGATAGAGATTATTTAGTACCCTCCCTCCAAACCTCAGCAAAATTCGTGAAATGACAAAGACTTCAATGATATGAGAGAAATGACTGAATTTTTCAAGTCCATACGATGAGTGTGAAAAGACTAATTTCTTATATCTGGCAGTGGAATGAGTGTTAGAGGTGGGGAGTTTGGCTTGACTTTTGGCTCAGGACTATTGCATCCTCTAGAGATGGTTTCTTATTAGAGTCTGATTAGTTCTCCTGGCGTGAACTTGAGCATCTCTTCCTTCTGACATAACTGTGAATCCTCTCCAGGGGCCCCATAAGGCTCTAACACATCAGCACCAATTCTCATGATTGGTTGACATGTAGAAGAACATCTCCAAGAAAAATAAGGTGAGTCCAGAGAAGGAGCAAGGGTGGGGATGAGTGACAGGGATGTGAGGGTGGGAAACTGTAAGAGGAGCTAAAATAATTGGGGGGGGAGAGATGGTTGGGAAGCTGCTAGATTTTCATGAAAACACAGTAGTAATAGATTCTGCCAAACAGCTGCCCTGAATTCTCTCCTGTTTACGGTAAAATGGCAATGAAGGAAAATTGCACATGGATATTACCCAAGGAGCAAGTTTTCTCAGGAATGTAAGTTCATAAAAATAACCTGGCCTTAGGCAAGTTAAGAAAAAATGAGAAGAGTAAAAGTTCCTATATGAGACCAAAGGAAATGTTATGTCAGTTCTGGCTATGGGGCTGGATCCACCTCAGCTGCCCTGGGAGACTGTTCCTTGACTTTAGTTCTGTTGCCTGAAGGTGACATTTATCCTAGTAGGTTCCCACATGTTATCTCAGACTCTCCTATAGCAAATTATTAGAATACCAACATGATCTCAGAACAGCTAAGCAGTCCAGAGATGAAGACTTCTAACCAAGGTGGCCAACCCAGCTACACAGATTTTGAAAGTCACACCTACAGATTTACATTGTCCTGGTTAACTCTGGGTATTTATATTCTACTCTGAATCCAAACTCAAGAGCTTAGGTTCCCCTAAGGTCCCTCTGTTGTTTTAATTTGAGCTGAGGTGGCCCTCTCTTGTCTAAATAGAGACCTTCTCTCACCAATTGTGAATGTTAATCTCTAATTCTTCATCTTCCTCCTTCTCCATTTCCCCCCACATTCTCCTATAATTCCTTCTGCATGTTTGCCTTCATAATGATTCTTTACTCTGCACTCCTTAATTTCTATGACAAAATTACTAATACTACATTTCTTACCTTTATGAGACTCTCTGAAACTCTCTTCCTTGCTGATCTCCCTTCTTCCCTGCCACCTCATGGGCTTTCTTGGTGGCAAAGACTGTGTCCCAGTCAGCTGAGTCTCTTACACAGGACCTGCTATGATGACTATTTATCCCAATCTGGAAGCAATGGTGAGGCAAATCTGATTTCCTCACATGCATTTTCTGGTGATGTTATCATTGACATTTTACATCCAGTGAGACTTTACTTCCTAGTGGAGCATGTATTGACTGAAAGATACCATGTGCAGAAGAGTGTACAGTTAACATTGTCAGCTCCTGACCTTAGTGACCTTGAAATCCATGTAGAATGGCAGGGCACAGAGAAATGGATGTTTATAATAATCTATAGTTAGGATAGGGCCATGGTGGATAAGAGATGGAGCTCAGAGTCAAGTGACCAGGAGACTTAGCTCTACCAAGAACAAGGAGTGTAAACATATATATTATATATTTTAATTGCCAAAGACAGAAAGAGAGGAGGGAGAAAGGATCCTATGTGAGGCATGGTCACGTGGCAATACCATCTCCTCCATTTTTAATCCTTTCAGAATTTTGAGGATGCACTCACATGTGCCCAACATTTGTCCAAAGCTGCCAGGTCCTCGGATCCAGCTCACTTAACCATTAGCCCATGGAATGGCCCCATATAAATTTTCATATACAAAAGAATATATCAATATTACATCTGAGACATGATGTTTTAGGAGTAAAATAGACAAATTCCTCTACATCCATTTTAGGCCACATTTATTGGAAATGAGATGGACACAATACACTGATAAAATACTGTGATCATATGCCATGAATATAATTATTCTCATCTTAGTAACACAAATTTAATTAAACCCAATCTGGCATTATCTTCACAAAATGTAGGTCATTTCGGTATTGATCTCCAACATGTTGTGCCCATTCATTTTAACAGATATATGAGAGGACCTCAAAATGTTTGTGGAAAAATGTAATTAAAATGAGTTTATTTTGGTGCAAAAATATTTTTAATTCATGCATAGTTTTTCATGCCAAAGACAGAAAGAGAGGAGGGAGAAAGGATCCTATGTGAGGCATGGTCACGTGGCAATACCATCTCCTCCATTTTTAATCCTTTCAGAATTTTGAGGATGCACTCACATGTGCCCAACATTTGTCCAAAGCTGCCAGGTCCTCGGATCCAGCTCACTTAACCATTAGCCCATGGAATGGCCCCATATAAATTTTCATATACAAAAGAATATATCAATATTACATCTGAGACATGATGTTTTAGGAGTAAAATAGACAAATTCCTCTACATCCATTTTAGGCCACATTTATTGGAAATGAGATGGACACAATACACTGATAAAATACTGTGATCATATGCCATGAATATAATTATTCTCATCTTAGTAACACAAATTTAATTAAACCCAATCTGGCATTATCTTCACAAAATGTAGGTCATTTCGGTATTGATCTCCAACATGTTGTGCCCATTCATTTTAACAGATATATGAGAGGACCTCAAAATGTTTGTGGAAAAATGTAATTAAAATGAGTTTATTTTGGTGCAAAAATATTTTTAATTCATGCATAGTTTTTCATAATACACATTTTCATGCACTTTTTAAAGACCTTGTGTGCTCTGTACATAATTACTTTTCAAGTTTCCCCTTTGAACCTTGCAGAGTATGGTGTAGATAACTATTTGTGTAAAGAGATGGATGAACGATTACTGGATATATTATTTCTAGTTTGATTTTTTCTACAGTCAGAATTTTCCACCCCATAAAAACTTGAGGAAGCTTTTCCTTTCACGTTTAGCTTCCAGTTTGAGAAGTGGAAAACCATGATGAATATAGCAGTTTATTGCCCCATTTTATGTAATTAGTCCTCCTCTGAAAACCAGGACTTTTAGAAAAGTGCTGTTATTGTCAGCCACATGACTGGAATTCAGGGAGTTTGTATTTAAGAAAGCAGAAGGAAAAAGGCCCAGGAAAGGTGTTTAGTCAGGAGAAAGAGGGAACACGGGCTCTTCTACCCCACTGTCTGGTCATTGAGCTTTGCTGGTGGACGATACTTTAGCCCTCCTTTGCTTTTGAGGATCAAACAAGAATATTTAAGTTCACAAGCAGAAGAAACCATAATCATGTCTATGAGAATTCTGGTCAAAAGGACATTTTGATTTAAATGGGATCGGATGCCCAGTTCCTGCCTTTACTGTGAAAAATGGAGTGCAGATCCATGCTTTTATTATTCAAATTGATCTGGTTTCAGCAGGCACGCCATGGCTATAATTAATTTAAAAAGATAGAATATGTTTCCTCAGATTTAAGCCTGGAGATCTGTCCATTAGACCCATGGAGGTGACCATTTCTAGGGGTACTTGATAGAGGAACAGGTGACAACAAAAGCCCTAAGATTACTTGTCTATACTGAGAATATTGCACTTTCCCTTAGTTTTATCATTTAGTCAAATGAATTTTACCTAATTGAGAATATTTGTTTAAAAGGCCTCAGATATTTCTCACAGGAGAAAATAAATGAGATCCTTATAACACAGACAATTGTCTTAAAAAGAGCAATTTCACTTACAAACGAACAGTGGCATACCCGTCCTAATATTTCTGCACCGTGTCCACCAGGGTCATCTGGAACCTGGTGTCCTAGGACTGCCAGCCCAACTCCAGCTCCTCCTTTTTCCCTTACAGCCACTCTGGCTGGGATTCCTTCCAGATAATTTGACACCAAAATGTTACGATGTTTTCCCTGACTAAAAACTAGAACTAATAATAGAGAAAGGTTATAAACTCCTCCAGAATGAGAGGACTCTGGATTCTTCTTATGGCAAACAAAATTTACTTGATATGTTAAATAATATTGAAATTAGTATACGAATTATATAAACCAGTTTTTTCATATTTAAAATGGAGATAATAATACCTTCCTCGGGATAAGCAGATGACGTAATAGTTACGTTGCTGGACTCCCACGTAGTTGATTCATTGCAGTCCCAGATCACACGACTTAAAACTCACTCCGGGCGAGTGAGCGTGCATGCCCAAGATCCTGAGAAGAGAATGGAGGAGTAGGGATTGTAGCAGTGTGGCCATTTCCCCTGGGGGGAGGGTGATTTGTCGCTTCTGTCTCTCTGTCTTTGTCTCTCTGACAAGCACACATGCGCTATAGCAAATGTCTCTCTTAATAATAATAATAACTTCCTCATGGGTTTGTTCTGAAAATTAAAGGAGAGTACCTAGAACGCTGCATGTGACATAACATGTCCTTAATAAAAGAAAGTTGTTTATTTTTGAAAACAATAGTTCCTCTCTATGTGTTCTGTTAAACCTACTCTTCAGTGTACTTCTTAACTAAATCATGGTGAAAGAAAAGCAAAAAGTCAAAGATAATTCTTTTAAAAGTGCTTAGAGCCAGGTGGGTGAATCATAGGTAAATGTGTTTGAGGAAAAGAGAGACCGATGGCTAGAGGCAGGGGAAGAGATTCCAAAGTAAAGTAGGGTAGAGATTCAAATGTAATGTAGGTTTTATTGTTTCTCTTGTGTCCATTTTAATGGCATCCAAAGAAGTTCTGCAGGGCCAATCTGCTCTTCTGTTTTCCTTCCTGTGTGTTCCTGTTGGACGAACATGGAGTTGCCAGACTATGATAAGTCCTTTCTCAGAAACCTTCAATGACTTCTTAACCTTTACTGAATTACATCCAAAACCACAACTGAAGTCAAAATGCCTTAAAATCTCCTCTGCCCTCACTCTTCTTCATCCTCCCCAGTCAAATAGTTCACGATTTATTTCCATCCCATGCTCTAGTCTTTCCTGCCCTGGGACTTTTTCATATGTGATTTCCTTCTCTATAAATCTTCAAAGGAACTCACTTCAGAATATGGTCTTTTTCCTAATATTCTTCCTGATCCTGGCAGTAAGAGGAAATATCTCAGACTTTTGAATTTCTAAGTTCTTCTTATGTATGTCTATAATAACCATTTAGGGTTCCACATTGTAGTGTGTTTATTTTTCTGAGTTTTATTTCACATTCTAGATTATTGTTATATAAGATACAAATGACACCTTGTTTTCTTTTCTATGCAAGACTTAATACAATGTTTGCTGAATGAATAAATGAATGATAGTGCTAGTATTAAAATTTCTCAGTGTGGTTAAGAGGCAAGATAAAGGCCTGAAAATAAACAGCAGTAAAATTGTAGTTAGCGTTAATGTCCAACAGGGGTTTAGGCAACCAGTTAAAAATTTCAGAAGAGAGCCAGCCTGTGGTATAGTGGTTGTCTGCAAGATCCCACATGGCCAACAGCACAGTTTGAGTCCCAGACCCAGCACTTGAAAAAAAAAATGGTGGGCATTGTGTGTGTATGCCCCAAATCCTGAAAGGAATGAGAAATGGAGAAGGGATTGCAGCTTGACAGTTTTCCATAGGAGGTGCTTTCTCACTTTCTCTCTCTCTCTCTCTCTTTCCCAACCCTTTCTCTCTCCATCCCTCCAGCAAACACATGCTCCCTCTAGCAAATTAAAAAAAAAAAAATTCAGAAGAGAAATAAGTAATAAAACTGACAGGGAGATTTAGTCTGGGCCACTGAAGATTTTAGTATTCTCTCATAGGATACTAACAGTTGGAAATAATGCCAAGAACTTCTCATTATTCACAAAATAATTAAAATCCCATATAAGGAAATCACTTTTTTCATATACCAAAAAATTACTCTACTTTCTCTATATACATACAATTATGTGAACTAGAAAAGAAATTTGTTTTATCTGAGACAAAAAAAATAGAATTCAAATGTAAAACCTGTATGCTATCTTTGCTAAAGAGGTACTTCCTCTTATAGGTTACATTTTAGGTTAAAAAATATACAATCTCTTCTTCATGAGAAGAAAACTGCGGTGATAGCTTAGGCTTGGCATTTCTATGCTTTCTTTCTTTTTATTTTTTAAAAATACTTACCAGAGGGCACATGTGCTTACCAGAGAGAGGGAGTGGGGAGAGAGAGAGAGAAAAAAAGCACCTCCCCCCACACGCCATGGGACTGGTCACAACACAATCCCGTCTCCTCTACCACTCCATCCTGTCAAGATTTTGAGCACATACGCACACACACCTGGTGTGTTTTTCAAGAAATCAGGTTCAGGATTCAAACCATAGTTGGCCATGTCAGATCTGGCTTTCTTAACCATTAAACTGTGGGATTTAACCATGGCTTAGTATTTTCTACAAAGCAACCATATGATAATGTTTGTATAAATTACAAATATATGTATTATATTTTCCCTTATGGAAATCATTACTATTAATAGGAAGGTTCTTCACATGTCTAGAGTTTACCAAAATTTTAGAAGAACAGATTCAAAATCTAAATAAATGAACCTGTAAGATAATAAATGGGAATGTTCTTATTTGCACTTATAATGCATTGCTTGGAATTATACTGGAGTGAGGGAGACTGATGAAAAGGAAATTAATTATTCCTGTCATGACATAGGTTAAATGCTGTTTCAAAACCTAGTCTTGGACATTGATAGATAACTCTCAGAGATCTGGGGGCTGAGGGTCATCTTTCCTCAGTGGTGTTCCCTGTCTACACTGAGAGTATCAGCAGCATTGTCTAAAGACATATGCAACAAACTCCTGTAGGCACCAAGCAAGTTGAAAGCCAGTATAGAATGTGCTCTAAGAGAGAGAAGACACTCACCGACCCCTCTGCAGAGGGGACATAGTGCACTACTCCTACAGTTAGGATTACCAGCTCATCTTGGTCTTCCTGGGACTTGTTTGGTTTTCACACTAAAATACCCATGTCCCGAAAACCCTTCAATCCAGAGTGACCCAGGTCAGTTGGTCAAGGGAATCATGGAAAGTGGTGCTTCTCAGACTTCAGTTTGCATGTCTAGCATCATCATGGATCTTGTTAAAATACGGGTTTGTATTTAAGATGTCTCTGACTAAGATTGTGTATTTCTAACAAGCTTCTGGATGATGCCAATGCTGTCACCAGTCCAAGAAATACACTTTGAGTTTCAGAGCTTAGAGTGTACCTTTTGGACTTGGAAGTAGATTTAGATATAGTTTTACCATTTACTAACTTTGTGTTCTTGGCCAAGTGATTTAACTTTACCAAGCCTTAATCGCCTCATCTCTAATCAAAAGCAATAGTAGTACTTTCTTTTTTAAAAATTTTTTAAATTTTTTTTATAATTTATTACTTTTTGTATTCAATTGCATTGTTTAGCTTACAATGTGATCATTTCAATATGTGAACATTTCTCCCCAGTCCCGTTGATCAAAATATCTTCAACCGATAACAGCACATTTCCCCATCCCGTTAATGTTCTACCTCCGTATCCTTTCTCCAAATGTCCTTTGTTAGGCCCCACTCCTCCACATACACCTCATCTGACATTCACACCCATCTCCTGTGTTTGTACAATCATTAGTCAATCAGTTTCAGTCATAGAGTGCAGACATTCTGTATATGTTAAGTGGGGACATACAATGTCTCTCCTTCATAGCCTGACTTGCCTCACTCAGCAGTAAATCTTCCATATTTTTCCACTTTCTGTCAAAAGCCAGGGTTTTGTTGGTTTTTATGGCTGAGTAGTATTCCATAGAGTATGTGTGCCACAGTTTTTCAATCCATTCTTCGATACGGGGGGCATTTGGGTTGGTTCCATGACTTAGCAATCGTGAATAGTGCCGCAATAAACATCGATGTGCAAGCACTTTTCCAATGAAGAATTCTTCTGTCCTTTGGGTAGATACCAACGAATGGGATTGCTGGATCATATGGTAGATCTATTTGTAGATTTTTGAGGAATCTCCAAATTATTCTCCACAGTGGCTGGACCAATTTACGTTCCCACCAGCAGTGTAAAAGAGTTCCCCTTTCACCACACCCCCACCAACACTTACAATTTTTGTTTTTTTTAATCTTAGACATTTTGACTGGGGCTAGGTGGTACCTCATTATTGTTTTTATCTGCATTTCCCTTACGATGAGGGATGTTGAACATTTTTTCATATGCCTTTTGGCTATTCGTACGTCAACACTAATTACTGTGTCTTTTGCCATGCAGAAACTTCTTAGTCTGATGTAATCCCACTTGTCTATTTTAGGGATCATAGACTGTGCGTTGGGAGTCTTATTTAAGAAGTTTTTCCCTACCCCAATGTCTCCCAGAGTTTCCCCAGTGTTTTCCAGGAGCAGCTTTATAGTTTGAGGTCTTAGATTTAGATCCTTGATCCACCTTGACTTGATTTTTTCACAGGGTTGTTGAGAGGATTAATAAAAATAATATGGGTACAACATAAGCACTAGTTAGCATTTACCAAAAGGTGGTTAAAATTAAAAACATAAATATGTTGAAGGTTTCAGGTAAATTTATAGTTGAAGAACATGCAAGCCTACTATTTTCAAGATGAATAAGAATGTTTGAGGCAGAGATATTTTTCCAGGTTGGATAAGAATTAGGTTTGACTCATTAGATATACCCTAAATTTTATGTTTGTTAAAACTATTAGTCTTTTTTTTTTTTTTACACTTTGCTATACAGTCTGCCTCCTTATTCTGAGTTCTTAAAAACAATAAGACTATTGCAAAAGTCTGAATATCTGGCTCATGCAGAGGAAATGGGTCCACTGAGAAGTTGTGCCGAAGGGTCAACCTCAGTTCCAGTCAGACTTCAGGGTCTGTGCTTCCACTTGTATGCGAACTTCGAAAGGTTATATAATATCTTTGAACTTCAGCTTCCTTACTGCAAACAAGCATAATAACATCTACCATATAGTTCCATACAAGAAACAAATGTACAGGCCTCTATAGGCCTGGTTCACGCTAAATGCTCCATAAGTACTGGCCATGTTTTAGTCATCCCACTGGTGTGATAACAGAACTGCTTTTGCTAAATACTCATTTAGAAAAAAGAACTATGAGATTTAATGTATCTTGATGTGCTAGTTCTTGAAATATGACAATGCCTTGAGACCATCATTGCCGCATCTTGCTTGTACCTGACCACAAACCATCATACTTTAATTCCCTACTTTATTATGTGAACTCTTGAAGCATAAGTCATCTTTGTCCTTAACCATTGGGGAAGGGTTAGAGTTTGATTATTTTTTCTATAAAAAAAAAATAACCATTCTTGGGCAAATGAACAGTACTTGAAGCTTGTCAATAGCTAGTTTGACCTGTTCTTGCTGAAAATTTGGATATGAAAAGTAAAAATGTATTAAATCACTGTTATAGCTTAACAATTCTTGGTGGGCCAGGGAAGGCAAAGGGAAGTTTTCAGATTGAGAGTTAGGAACAGTGATAGTTGTGTTAGTAGTTGGGAAAAATATCCATTTATATTTCAATCTTCATTTTATGGACAAGACATCTTTTTCTAGTTATTGGCTTTGTCTCTAATGCTGCATGAAAGAGGAGCAAAAAATGAAATCACAGGTCTAAGGAATAATGCTGCTAGCTTTTAAGAAGTTTGGCAAGACTTTTAATTTGCCATTTATCCTGAAATTTCCTGGTTTTCATATTGAGTTCTGAGAAACACTGAAGACGATTTTTTTCCCCACTTTTATTTTTAAAGCTTATATCTTTCTTTCATGAGAGAGGGGGTTGGAGAGAGAAGCACCCTCACTTGGGTCTCTCACCACAGTCCCCTCCTCCAGCCTTCCTAGCCAGCCAGGATCGTGTATGTAAGTGTGTGCCCAGAATGAACAGATTGACCAGGGAACTGAACCTGTAATCTTCCATATTGATCCAGCATCACTTGAGTAGCATGTTACTGCTGTACCACCTAGCTGGTCCACACTTGAGGTAATTCTTAAAAATAGAAATTTCAGGCTTCTAATAGCATTAGAATCCTGGAGTAGGGCTGGAGAAGGATGCGATAGCTTAGGTGAATATATTTAAGTGAATTTATAAAGCACTGGGCTAAAAAATGCTTATTCATTTAAGTAATTTAAGATGCACAGAGATGAGAGTAGGCAAGCAAGATGACTTTATGAAATTCTTTACTTGGACATAGCAACATTAAAACCTAGTTTATGCCAGCTGAGTTGGTGGTGGCGCATGCAGTAGGTGCCACTTTAGTGTACTGGAGCCACATAGGAGGCCTAGTTTTTGGTCCCAGATCAACCTGAATGCACTGAACCTGCCCACGCATGCTTAGGATTTGGGATGACTGGGAGGCTGGAAGGAAGATTGCAATGTGGCAAGAGCTTGTCAATGCTCTTGCTACGTTGCAATGCTTCTCTTTCATGAAATAAATAAATAAGTAAAATAAGCTTAAAAAAGAAAATCACCCAAAAACAGAGTGGCAGTCTGGTGGTGTAGTAGTTAAATATGACTGATGCTCTGTGAGGCTGGCCCACATGGGAAGGTTCTGAGTTTAAGGCTGAGTATACCAGGTATGGGAGTATCTATAATCTAGAGCTGGCTAAAGCTGAGGGTGGATTACAGTATCCAGACTCTGTTGGAGTCACGGTCTCTCTCTGTCTATCTCTCTTGTTCATGAAAGAAATAAGTAAACTTCAAAACAAAATGAAAAACGAACCAACAGAAAACCCTCTTGTATACATACAATTATATTTTGTCACTTTCCTTTGTTTCTCATATATAAATATTTAAGAATTCAACAATAATTTCAGATGAAAGGTTTAAAAGTTTAAATATTTAAAATATCTCATCATTCAAAATTTCTGTTAATTTATTGACTCTAAGGGCCTGTTTCTTGCCTTTACTTACAATGTGCCTGTGTGCGCACACTCACATTCACGCAGTTCCATGGCAGCAAAGAAATCTTCACATTCCAAATATGTCTTAGTGAAGCATGATGGCTAAGAATTCTCAATATTTTAACATTACTTAGAAGCACCAGTAGGTAGGTTGCCCTGGCCCCATTCCCAGAATTTAACAGTAGGGGCCTTGTGAAATGCTAAACGATGTGTATAACAGTATTCAGGCTCTCCAAGAGCCAATCCGTCAAAACATTTGCTGCTTTGAAAATGTGTTCTTCAAAAAAATGGGCATATGGAACTTATTACTCTGCTTGGTGGAGTTCAGGCAACAGAGTCCAAAATAAGCATGAAAACCTTTTGAGGACACAATCTTAGCTAAAGGTAACAGGGTCTCTAAAAAATTATCCTTTCCTGACCTAAGAGGTATAGAAGTCTCACGGAAAATAGCAGAGTTCCCAAATATTTTCCTGGGATCCAAGCATTGGAATAGCACAAAACTAGGTAGAAGCTTTGAAAAGTCCCAAATATTTTAATAGAGAGTCTGTGAAACATTGGACCTGTATTTCTTTATCACCTTTCTTGCACAGCCTTTGGCCCATAATTTTTCTAATAAATATTTGTGCATGAAGAAATCAGTGACATTTCACTACCATGTATTTGGGTGGCGTTCAGAATGCACGGCTACAGACTCGTGGTAATCTGACAGATGAGAGAAAAACTGAAGTCTGTGCTCTCCATGGAAAATTTTAAAACAACAGCATTTTTACAAAGAAGAAAATCCCAAAACAGAACATGAACATTCATTCATCCGTACTTTCCCTCACCTTGCTGATCCTTATTTCACCAGGATTTAAGGGGGCAGATTTTGAGAAATGTACATGCCCTTAGCACATTGATAAAATGTATGAAGGATTAACTTACTTTGCTTTGAACCTGTGTAATATTTGCTGTATTCATTATTAAAAGATCACCAATTTTATTAGTAGCTAGGACAGGAAATGCTATTATCAGCCATTGCAGGCGAGAGTAGGATTTCGTTTTTGAAGCTGCAAAGCCTTAAACTCTTTGCTGTGTGTTATTATGCATAACTGGAATTCTTCGCAGTTACAAAAGTGAAAACTCCCATTGATTGCATCAATATGTACTTGGAACAGAGGGATATGTAGGTCAGCCCTGTGCAGAGACTCTGTAACTACATTTAATTTACTTTAAAGGAATTAAAGTAAAATCTATAAAATACACCTATTTTCCCCTCAAAAGTCATACAGGCTCTCCATTTCTCTTTTAAAATCATAAGGCGATCCTTTTATTTTATTGTAAAATCTCCCTTGATTAAAATTTCCTGACAGATACAGGCATTCTTTTTCTAAAATGTTTGATCATCTGAATAGTATTGTATAGACTACTTTTTCATGGTTTATGTTCTTCCAACCAAATGTTCACTTCTATTTATTACCTTATTTTTTATTATTTTGTGATTTGTCTTTTGTATTTTATGACTACTTCCTTTGGGATTTCTTTTTCCCCTAGAAAAATGACAAGAATGATCCACATAAGTCCATAAGAGAGGCTGTAAAATAAACATTATACCATGTGTGGGGTAAAAAAATATATATATAATAATAAGTAACTGCAAATGGCTGTTCTCACTTTCTGGCATTTATACACATGGCCATCTGTTTGAGGACTGTTTAACCTGGCTCTTTCCCAACATTTATGTAACTGGCCAATTGAAAGGAAATGACATCACCAAGTTTCCTGAAGACTATCATTGGAGCCACACAAAAAGTTATTAAACAAATTGCTTAGTAAAGAGAAAGATGTTTTTCAAGTGTCTCTCCTTTTTCACTTTTTTCCAGCATTTATAACGACATTTTTTTCCTCTCCCTCTGAAGAGTTGATGTTAATACTTCCCCCAAATTTTCACTGTCTACTATGGGGCTTCTTCACTTTGAATTGTGAGGATGTGAGAGTGGAAAATGTGCTCTTTGTTGGCCCTATACAATATGGTCAGAACATGTTGAAAAGTAAAAAGCTTTCTGACCTACTCTACATCCAAGAATGGACTGGACTGACTTTACTCAAGTGATAGCAGATTCTAAAGCTATAGGCCTAGGCCCTAAAAAGAACTGAAATGAGTCTGACAAGACCTAAATTGTTTGGCTACCAGGAGTCTGCTTCAACTACGCTTTACAGCTCAGCCCTCAGAGCATGACCGAATGAAGAGAAACATTTGGAAAGTATATCATATTCGTTGGCAACACCAAGAAATCAAAGCTAGTAAAGGTGAAGGATTTTATAGCACAGTTTACAGATCCTCTTATCCCTGAGTGTCTCGGTAATTTGTACCACTGGACCAAGCAGTCCTTTCATCTGATTCCAAAACTGAGCCACTTCTAGGGGGGAATAGTGTCTCGGTAATTTGTACCACTGGACCAAGTAGTCCTTTCATCTGATTCCAAAATTGAGCCATTTCTAGGGGGGAACCTAGCAGCTGTTTTGAAGGCTCACAATCATATGGAAAAAGTATTAGTGTTAGAGGAGACTACATAGACCTGCTGTTCAAACTTTCTTGGGAGTTCAGAGCAAATAAAGGGTTCATGTAAGCAGAGATCTATGTAAACTCCCATTTTAAACACTTTTCGAGATTTGAAATGCCTTTAGGTGACTCCAATCCACTTGCAGTATCTTTCCTACTCTCTCAGAATATTGCCGTTGCATTGTACCGAGTCAGCATTCTTCCAAGCTGGGATGTGAGCATCACTTGACACTGCATGGATTTGAAACTCTTTGCATCTCTGCCCCTTTTTCCTCATCTCCATGGGCAGTAAGTAGACACCAATGGTGCTCCCAGATATCCTCTACCAGCAGGTGCATTTACCCCTCAGGTGTTTTGAGTTCTTTCTAGAGGCTTGCTCTTTGTTGATGGTAGTCACCTGCTGGGGAGTGTATACTTTCATCATTTCGTCACCCTTCTGAGTGGCCAATGATAGACTGACTTGGGGGTACAAAAACCTGATTCCAGCTTCCTCTACTTTCTTTCAGGTTTTTCTTAAGATCACTCTCTCCAGTCAACAGCGGTTCAAGTCCCAAGCCTGGTAGCTTAAACCTCACGCCGAGTGTGTGTGCGTGCATGTCCAGGAGCCCGAGAGAGAATGAAGGAGAAGGGATTGCAGTGTGGCTATCCCCCCGGTGGGTGATTTCTTGCTTTCTGTCTCTCTAGTGAGCACACATGTCCTGTGGCAAAAATCTCTCTAAAAAAATTAAAAAAAAATACATTATTCTTCTCCATAAGTCACATATAGCTGAAGCCCTTTCTTGGGCTTTGTGTTTAGGGGAACCAGTCTAAGACACCATAATCAACATTAGTACCTGAGTGAGGAGACTGTACTTGCTACATGTGGGGATCTAAAGCACAGTGAGGCTGCCTATCACAGCAGACAGTGGGCAAGGGTGGCAGGTAGGCCGAGTCAGTAGGGTGCTCTTCAGTTTACTTGATAGAATATGATTTTGTGTAGAGTGTAGAGGGAGTAGGTAAAAAAAAAAAATGTTGCTTGGATTTTTTAAAATAATTTTAACACATTTGACTACAGAAAATTTGGAAAGCACATTGAAGAAGAAAAGGAATACCATAATCACTTGTAATCCTACTCTTCAAATGTAACCACCACTTTGAGATATTTCATTCTGATTTCTATCATTCTATCTTTCTGTGTATCTACCTACCTACCTAGGTTTGTACTCCATTCATATGTATTTATTTCCATGTATGTATAAATTGAGAATAACCATATATACAACTTAATATCTTGCCTTTTATTCCTGAGTTGTCCATTTTTGTGTCATGTAATACTCTAAAAATCTGATTATCAGTGTCTGCATAATGTTAAATTCTATAAGCTTACATAGTATACATATCACAATATAGACTGTTGCCTACCTTTTGTTACCTTAGAACACTGCTATAAATCTTAATGTTCATCCTAGCTTTACATTTATAGGCTATAATTATAGCAGTAGTATGATTGGGTCAAAGGTATAAAAATGTTAAAATAACTTGCCAACTTATGTTCCATTTTTGCCAACACAGTGCCAATTATTTTCCAAAAAGGGTGTGCCACTATATAATAGCTCTATTTTGAAGACACCATGACCAACACTCATATAAGTATTTTAGCAAACTTTATAGTAAATATTGTATTTCCTTTTTTTATTTTCTTTATAAATTTGTAAGACGGCACTTGCCAGACAGAGACAGAGAGAAGGTGAGGGAGAAAGCACTCCCCAACAAGACCTGGCCACGCCATAATCCCTTCTCTATTTCCCCAACCAGTTGGGATTTGGGACACACAAGGACATGTACCTAGTGTGCTTTTCAACTGCTGAGGCCAGGATTTGAACCACATGGCTGGCCATGTGCGATTTAGCTCCCTTCACCTTTCAGCCACAAAGCTGACTGCATTCTTTTTCTTTCTTAAACTTTAAAAAATATGTGTTGCTTCGATCTTTTTTCATGCTACTTAAAGATGAAAGTGTTTTGTTGTGGTGGTCTCACTCTCCCTCTCACTATCTCTGCCTCTTTCTCTCTCCTCAGCAAGCTCATGCATCCTAAGTCAAAACATCTTAAAAAACTAAATAAAAAATAAAATAAAATAAATATGTTCTTGATGGCCTTTTTCCTTTTAACAACATCTTATTTAGGTCTAGAAAAAAAATGCCTCCTAAAGCCCTAGGTTTTGAAACATGAGAACAAACTTAATTACTGGGGGAGAAGGGAAGAAAAAGGTATTCAATTCACTGATTGGTTGGGAGGCAAGAGGCCAAAACAATCAGCTGAATTCCTTTATTCTACTAGAGTAAGTGCTTCTTTATTCCAGTTGAACTGTCTTGATATGTTGACATACTATTGACACATCACAAACAAAACTACTGCATGTTTTTGTTTCAGGGACATTTCGCCCCCAAATGAACATTACTATATACCTGAATGATCTAGGAACTATGCTCAATATCAGTAAGGTTTTGTAATAATAAGAGCATAAAAGTTACTGTCACATAAGCAAATTCAACATAGTACAAATGTCATGTGACAAGAAGGAGCATGTGGTGACAGAATGACAGCAGGAGTACTCCAAGGGGAACTGTGGGAGGCAAGGAGTGTGGAAAGATGTGTTCAAACAGGTAGGCAGTGCCATGCAGTCTTGGAAAAGGAATGAGCCATCCTCAGGTTTTTCCTACCTTTCCCAAAATTTCTTTATAAAATGGGGTCTTTTATATTCTCTATGTTATTTATTTAAAGTTTCTTTTACTTTTATGAAAGAGAGAGAAAAAAACAAAACAAAACAAAGATATGGCACCTCCAAACAGGGTCTTGCTGCCCCAATCTATACCCAGACTTGCCTGCTCAAGATCATGGGCACACATGTCCAGTGTGCTCAAGGAGTCAAGGAGACCTTCATACTTGAACCTGGAACCTTCTTCTGTGAGTCAGCCTCATAGAGCACTGCATTTTACTGTGCT
>NW_006160001.1:1063438-1076185 GCF_000334495.1 Tupaia belangeri chinensis | reverse complement strand
CTTTCTTTTTTTTTTTTTTTTGTTATAATGCCTCAGGTGTCATGCTAGGTAAGGATGTGATATTGTAATTGCTAATTCGCTCATGCAATATGTGTACTATGATTAACCCCCAAATGCCTTTGCTGTCTGATGTATAATGTCAAGCAAATTGCACATGCATGTTTGCTGATCTGTGATACTGATTTATATGCATGTGACTTTAATAATATCATTTTCAAATCTTGATGAATCACGAATCTTGTGAAAAACATGAAGACTCGAAGAAAAACAACAGAAGAAAAAGTTGAAGAGAAACAAATAGTGGAGGGGATTCCCCCCAAATGATTGGAAACAGCAGAAGAGCAGAGGAAACAGTCAGGATGAATGCCTGGTAAAGTTCTACAGCATTGACAGGTGGATATGAAGCAGATTCAAACTCCCTATAACTGAAAACGTCATTTTCCATTTGCTGCTTCTTGACATCTCTGGCTCCTCAGCGGTGGTCTTCAGCAATCATGAGCTCAGTGTTTTTATTCTTTCTTCCTTTCTCTTCCTTTTAAGGAGAGTGCTGCTCTACTTTAAAGAAAGTTCTACCCTGTTTTAGCACCTTGATGCTCAGAAATGCTACAAAGCTTACATTTAACCATGTAACTCCCCCCTACCCCCAGAGATGGGACAAAGACAGTGAAAGGGAAAGTGAGAAATTACCCTTCAGGAAGAATGACTTCACTGCAATCCCTTGTTCATTCTCCTAGCAGGATCTTGAGCATGCACCTGATGTGAGTTTCAAGCCATCAGTCAGGGACTTGAATCACACTCGACCATGTGGGAGTCCAGAGATGTAACTGGTACACTGTCTGCTGGCCTCTATACTTTACCATGTAATGTTATTGGAATTTCTTTTACAAACAAAATGAAGTTTGACCTTCCTCCATCTCATCCCCATATAAAACTATTTTTTCTGAATTTTATTTTTGAAAATGTGTTAATTTAGTAAATAGTACTGGCTTTGGAAGAATTGTGTGAATTTAAATGGGTTGCTCTGGTATCACGTAGACTTTTGTTCCCCCTTGACCTTTGTTCTTGCTCTTTCTTGACTACCTATGAGTTAAAGTATGAAATTCACAAAGAATTTAGTTCCCTGGATTGCTGTATCGGGTGGAACCATATACTTCCATTTCTCTAGCTTATAATTTAGGTATTTATCATGCTTGAAGTATGAAGTTGGGGTTAAAGTTTAACAAAGGTGTACCACACTTTATTATTCCCAAGATTTGTTTTATCCAGATAGAATGTTCTATGTCAGAGTATACCTCTTAGTAGTAATCCTTCACACCATTTCTAACTTGTACACAAACTCTTTTGAGCCATGAGGCCACTGAGTAGTACTATGATGGTGTCTAAGAAAGGTACCAGGACTCCAGAAGTACTGGATTCTCCATCTCTTCTCTCAAGGTGTAGTAATGGATATGACTGCACTAAATAACTAGAGAAATAAGACTTATGCTTATGGCTATTTTAAACTTTCCTGTAGAAATATTTCATGAATTTTCCAGTAGATAGTTCAGCTGAGATAACTTGATATAATGTGGAATTAATGACTTAAAAGTCAATATCTAATCAATACTTAAAAGGCACATACCCAACTTTAACTGGGTATGAATATATGTACATGTGTGTTAAATATATACTTACATATATATGTGTATAGTTTAGATACACTCTAGTTATGCGATGTGTGTGTGTGTGTGTGTGTGTGTGTGTGTGATTTAGAAACCTTACTAGGTATTAAGATAGATGTTAGGTTTTTTCTATGCACATATATTCCATTTTAAATATGAAGTAATAGAGCTTAAAAATATTAAATATAGAAACCAAGCTCCTCTGAGTCATGCAGTGACCTTCCTCCACCCTATCCACGCCACCACCTCCCACTGTTATTTTTGTGTATTTGGCATAACCAGTTTTCTTTACTGAAGCAGTGATTTCCTTTCCAAGATGTGAGTGCAAGCTCCAGATGGAAAATTTAAAAATGCTAATGAGTGGTGTCTAATTTATCCAAGTTGCTTTCTCTAGGTATATTTCATACATGTGCTGCTAATTACTGCTTTGGGATCAATACTTTCAGAATTGTCCCCCGTCTCTATGAAAACAGGAATGATCAATATGTAGAAAATATGCATGACATTACATTATCAAAAATTTTTAAAACATTTTGACAGAGGGCACACGAAAGAGAGAAAAGGAGAGAGGATGAGTGAAAAAGCACTCCCTTCCCCATGGGAAATGATCACATCACAATTCCTTTTCCTTTACTTCTCTCTCCTTTCAGGATTTTGGGCACACACACACACAGACACACACACACACACATGCCTGACATGTTTCTCAAAGCTGCGTGTTAGGTACTCAAACTACACAGTCGGTCATGTGGAGATCCAGCCGCATTAACCACCATGCCACTGGCTGGCCCTATTATTGAGAATTTATACCCTCTCTCTTTTTATTTCTTTTTGGTAGTAGAAAAACTTTGTCTTATAAAGGCAAATCTAACCAGAACTTTGTGCCTTTGCCTTAAATATTAAGCAGAAATATATCCATTTAAATTTCTTGCCCCCAATGAGTAGAAAAGTCATTTGGTGTAGTCTTGGGAAAAGTTGGAATAGATTTTTTTCTAAATATGAAGTGGGCAAAAGGTGCCCGTTTTGTCTTTTCAAAACAGGTTTTATCTAGGGAAGCATGAAGCTTTAGCTCTGGGTTTACAGAATTAGAAGGTAAAAATGGAATTACAGCATATGTCACTGTACTCACTGTTTGTGTCACAATTTGAATGATTTGTTCACAGTTGGTCACAAGACCTCAGTCTCTGTTCCGTGCTACAAGTGTATTCTTTCAGAAAACAGGAAGCGACACTCTAAGTAATTGCAGATTTAACAGTGACGACCAGACTGATCCCTGCTCTTTGTCGTTGCTTTCCTGTTTCAGTCTGGAGGAAGTGGCAGAGAGAGGAGAGAGAGGGTGGGGGAAGCAACTCTATTACAATGACTGGGTTAGCCTGAGCCTGGCTTTGCCTTCGTGAAAGAGTGATGAAAACACTTTAAACAGTTGCCAACAGCTCAGTAGAAAATATTTGACATCTCACCTACATCAACAAGCAAGAGTTAAAGGTTAAGTCCCACACAACTCAAGTGCTGGGAAAAGGATATGTTTATGTCATCAACTTTCTTTGTTCTGGGACCACCCTATGTCAACAAGGAGACACATTCTCATTCCCTGGTTGGAGTCACCAGGACAATGGAGACTGAGCCACAATTTTTGCATGAGTGGCAAATCCCCTTCTAAGCGTTTGTAGTTTGCTTCTAGTTTTATGGTCTTCTTCACAGTTATTCACCTGCTTCTGAAGAGCTATGTATCTAGGAAAATGGTTGACGACCTTTCCTTTTTCGTCATCTAGATTTTTGAGACTCTGAACATAAATCTTAGTGTAGAAGGAAGAAAAACTAGGAAGGAAAAGGTGTCTCCTTTTATATTTCCTGTGTAGATTCCAAACTCAGGGAGTACCCATCATTCCTTCTAAGGGCCTGGTGTTCACACGCTATATGTTTAACAATAGAGGACCTTTCTGGAAAGGCATTTAGTGACTTTCACAAGGACTATGATGAAAGGTTGGGCAGAAAAGTTCTTGACCAGTTCAAAATACATTTAAATGAAAATTCACAAAGAAAAGAAAGTATGCTTAGGAGAGTAATGCAAAACTATTGCCATGGAGGTCAACAGGTGTGCCATAGAAGGAAAAACAAAAAAAACTAGACAAAAAAAGATAGAGTTAAAGTGTTTATCTTTTGGCAGGTTAAATCGAGACTCTTTTGTAAACCATGGATTACCTGCTTACACGGTTTTACTCACATTTATGAATTGGAGACTCCTTTAGGATTGTCCATAATAGAAATCTTAAAGGTTCATAGACTCTGGTAAAGAATATCTGATGTAGAAGGTCTCCGTAGTCCTAAAGTGCAGTAAAGGTAGTTCTGTGATTCCTTATACTACTTTGAGAGTTAAATAGGTTAAGAACAGATATACTTCAAAACACTTTCATGACTAAGTTTTTGATTTGTTTTGTTTTTGTTTTTGTTTTTAATTTGCCAGAGGGCATAGACAGAGAGGGAGAAAGCATCCCTATAATGGAGAGTGGTCATGCCACAATCCCTTCTCCTCTACTTTGCCATTCTTTTGACATTTGGGCATGTGTGAGCATACACTCGGCATATTCTTCAAGCCACTGGGGCCAGGATTTGTACTTCACTATTGGCCATGTAGGATCCAGCACTCTTAACCAATTCGCCATGGGCCAGTCCCAAAACTAAATGTTTTTTTTTTTTTTTTTTTTTTGGGAGTTTTTCCCTCTACTAGGGCGCGTGCGCTCGCCAGACAGACAGAGAGAGACATAGAGACAGAAAGCGAGAAATCACCCCCCAGGGGGGATGGTCACGCTGCAATCCCTTCTCCTCCATTCTCCTCTCGCGATCTTGGGCACGCACGCACACATGCCCGGCGTGAGTTTTAAGCCACCGGGTCCGGGACACGAACCGCGGTCGACTACGTGGGAGTCCAGCGACATAGCCATTACGCTAACTGCTGGTTCCCAAAACTAAATGTTTTTTAAAAATACAATTCTAGAAGCTCTTCTCTTGATGATTAAGATGGGATTTCTGACTTTCTGTGTTTTCTATAGTAGAGATAGAGAGATGCCTTTATAAACGTTTATCAGATACTAGATTTTTTTTTTTTCATATGCTAGTACTGGAGTTTAAGCTGTTGATTTGCTTACTGTTTTTATTTCTGGTCTAGAAAACATTTTCCATATCTATGGACGTCTTTCCCCCTTGGTTCCAGTATTAATTTGAAAATTAACACATTAAGCCAGGATCTTCTGATGCCATGAAATTTTTGTATCATTTAAAGAGACAAAGTCCTTTTTATTTATTTATTTATTTATTTTTTTAGAGAGAGATATTTCTGCTACAGGGCATGTGTGTTTGCCAGAGAGACAGAGACAGAAAGCAAGAAATATCCTCCCAGGGGGTATATCCATGATGCAATCCCTTCTCCTCCATTCTTCTCTTGAGATTCTGGGCACGTATGCACACACGCCTAGTGTGAGTTTTAAGCCGCCAAGTCTGGGACTGCATAGTCGAACTGCAGTTGACTGTGTGGGAGTCCAGTGACATAACCATTATATTATCTGCTGGTTCCAGAATCCTTTATCTTTATTTGGGGCTCATCAACAGTCTGATCAATTTTCTGGTAGCATTATATTAGTAGAGACATCTCAAAATAAAATTTTGGCTCATCACTACTTCAAAACTGTAGTAGTTCTTAGGCTTCATTATTCAGTGTTTTATGAGGGGTCTTGTGAGGGGTGTCTCCAAAAAAAAATCTATAAAAACTGAATATTATTTAAAAATGATGTGTGGATTTCAACTTCCCTTTGCACCAAAATAAACTTGTACTTAATTCTATTTTCCACAAACTTTTTGAAGCCCCCTTGTATTTTTATTAAACTATTTTTGATAATTGTCTTCCAGTGTAATTGAACTCCTTTGAAACATTAGGTTGTAAAAAAATGGATCCTAAAATAAAATTTTGATTAGTGATCTATCAGTTTTGTCAGGCTACCAAAGAAGCCCATGCACAAAAAGTTTTAAGAACTCCTGGCAAAGAGATGATAGCAATAGTTTTTCATTGCTGAATTGACTGGCACATAAGGTTGGTGAATTTGCTGGAAATACTGTAAAGGTACCACTGACCTTGCCTGCAGGGGAGGCAGTCTAACAAGGGTAAAGACATCCTCCAACTGAACAAGATGGTTTAGAGTTTAGCAAAGTGTCAACTGCCCAGTCTAGAAGCCTAGCTGATTTGGTTGCTAGGCTATGGCTTTATCTGTAATGAGTAAACTGTTCGTGCAAGGTGTCTCTCAGAGGGCTGAGTCAGACCCTAAGTTTCCACCAGATGTATAAGGTTGTGCATTTTTTCCTGCTTAGTTGCTACTAAATGTTGAAAAGAATGTGAGAATATAGACTCACACCCTCTTTGTGGCCCATGTGGTTTTTGAGGAAGAGAATCTATATTATCCCCCTCTGACCATCAGAGGCTATAGAACCTGCCTAAAGAACTGGACAGTTTTGAGCAATCTAATTGTCTTATGTCAGTTTCCCAAATTATTTTTTATGGGTCTTAGCATTAAGCATTGCAATGTTTTCCATGAGCGATTAGCTTGATTTTACTTTCAGGCACTGTGAATCTAGTAACTGAATTGTTTTCTTTTTTCTTTATGTTGGCTGTTTGGCAGTCAAGAGTTAAATACATTGACTTCCTATAGCAAGTATATAATATTTCACAGCATAACTTTTGTAATATTTCATTCCTAGGAAGCAGCATAATGAATGATTAAGAACATGAGTCTTGGGACCAGCAGTTGATGTAATGACTATGTCGCTGCATTCGCATGTAGTCAACCGCGGTTCGAGTCCCGAACTCAGTGGCTTAAACTAACACTGGGTGCATGTGTGTGTGTTCCCAAGATCCCGAGAGGAGAGAATGGAGGAGAAGGGATTGAAAAAAAAAAAAAAAGAACATGAAAGTGGAGACAGACAATTTGGGTTAGAAGTTGAATAATTAACTAGCCAAATGACCTAGGTTATATTAACCTTTCATTTTCTTATCAGTGTTCCTAGGAGCTTCTATAAAGAGTACATAGAAAATGTTTATTATGGAAATAAGTATGGGGAACCAGCAGTTAGTGTAATGGCTATGTCGCTGGACTCCCACGTAGTCGACCGCGGTTTGCATCCCAGACCTGGTGGCTTAAAACTCACGCCGGGTGCGTGTGCGTGCGTGCCCAAGATCCCGAGAGGAGAAGGGAGGAGAAGGGATTGCGGCGTGACCATCCCCCCTGGGGGGTGATGTCTCACTTTCTGTCTCTATGTCTCTCTCCGTCTGTCTGGTGAGCGCACGTGCCCTAGAGTGGAAATCTTTCCAAAAAGAAAAGAAGAAATAAGTATGGACTTCAATTTTTTTGCACCAAAATGAACTAATACATTAACTCCATTTTTCCATGAACTTTTTGAAGTCCCTCATTTGATTTTTTTTTTTTTAATTGCCAGAAGGTGTGTGTGTTTGCCAGAGAGTTTGAGAAAGTAGGAGAAGGAGAAAGCGCTCTCCCAGTGGGGTGTGGTCATGTTGCAACCCCTGCTCTACCATTTCTCTATCCTGTCCAAACTTCAAGCATGCAAACACATGCACCCAGTCACCAGGGTTGTGATTTAAACTGCCGTCAGCCATGTGAGATCTGGCTTCCTTAACCACTAGGCCTTGGGGCCAGCCTTCTCCTGTGATTGAGATATCACTTTCAAAGCATTCCCAGCAGTGTTGGAGTTACAGTAAGAATAGATTGTTAGATACTACTTCTGACTCCCTCTTTTTTCCCTACGTAGCATTTTTTTTGTGCCTCATGTTTTATTACTTTTTTTTTGTTTGTTGAAATCTTGCTACTGTGTAGAACTTTTTTGGTAACTTTTTTTAGTTCCATTTAGGACCTTATAGTAGTGTGGAGAATGAATCAGAGATAATAGGGTTAGAACTAGAATATTAGGGGACCAGCAGTTGGCATAATGGCTACGTCGCTGGACTCCCATGTAGACAACTGAAGTTCGAGTCCTGGACCCAGTGGCTAAAACTCATGCTAGGCGCATGTGCATGCGTGCCCAAGATCCTGAGAGGAGAATGGAGGAGAAGGGATCGTGGGATGGCCATCTCCCCCGGAGGGGGGCTGATTTCTCTCTTTATCTCTCTCTGTCTTTCTGGCGAGCACACGCGCCGTATAGCAAAAACCTCTTAAAAAAAAAAAACCTAGAATATTAGAATGACCCTTTTACTAGAAGATAACTAAAATAGTAGCAGTAGACATGCAGAAGAGGGATATTTGAGAGTAATGTATGAGATTAAATTGACAGGACCTGCTGGCATATTTTACATAGAAGGTAAGTAATAAGAAAACTGGATGACTCCCAGTTTGCTAACTAGGCAAATAATAGTAATACTACCATTATTCAAGATCAGGAATATTGGAAGTGGCCTAGAGGTGGTTGACAGTGATGATAAATGACTTAAGTTTTGGCCGTATTGAGTTTGAGATGTTGAGGTTTTTGTGGGACAATTTAGTGAACTTTAGAAAATCACTGAAAATAAGCATCTAGAGCTTAGGAGAGATACAAAGCTGGAACATTGATTTAGCATTTAGCAAACTCTACATTTTTAGTTGAAGCAATAATAATAGGTAAACTTTCTTAGACATAGTGAAAGCCAAAGGGATTTTGAGAAATGGGCCTAAATATTATGACTTAATGTTATGACTTATTTGCTTTTGTATTTCCCAGTCCCTAGCACAAAGGAGAAACTCAATAAACATTTATTTCATGACTTGCCACATTAATATGTGAATGAGTAAGTAGAAGAAACCCTCAAGTTAGAAAGATGGCAGAGAAATAGAAAAGAATGATTTCTTGGGATATAAAGTGGCATAATTTTAAGAATGAAAGTATCAAAAAAAAAGATAAAGGGTAAGGGTACAATAGAGTGAGCATGTTGGAAGTTTGGATGACAAAAGTGAGAGAGGGAATTAGCACACTAGATATGAACCAGAATGCTAAAAGATCTCTAGTAATACAGAAATCAGAGTTAAATCTTAGGTTATTCACTAGGGAAAAATGCAAAGTCCTAACTTAGGTTTGTAAAATCAAATGCATAAGTACTAGAAGCAAATGACCTAGCTTAATCACATTCCTGGAGTTTAATAGTATGCTGCAAGTTCAATATAAATTAATACTAGAGCCTGGTTGCCAAGCTAGGTAATTAGATGATGTTAATAAAAATATCCAGTATAGAAATATGGGGATAGTAATACCTTAGTATATAACACTAATACAGTTTGGGACAAAGAATTTCAGAAGAAAAAATGATAAAAGTATGGCAAATGCAGAGCGTGACAAGCAGAAGGAAGAAGGGTGTGAAAGGCATCTCATTCACTTGGAAATCAGTTGGTCTTTTTTTTTTTTCTTTCTTTTTTTTTATTGAAGAGGTTTTTGGTATAGGGTACACTTGCACTTGCCAGAAAGACAGAGAGAGAGACAGAGACAGAGAAAGCGATAAATCACCCCCCTCCCCAGGGGGGATGACCACACTGGTCATCCACCCTTCACCTCCATTCTCCTCTTGGGATCTTGGGCACGCACACACGCACATGCACCCGGTGTGAGTTTAAGTCATCAGATCCGGGACTCGAACCACGGTTGACTACATGAGAGTCCAGTGACATAACTATTATGCCAACTGCTGGTCGTGGAAATCAGTTTAAGGAATGTAAATAAGGAGTAGGGCATATCCTCTCTTCTGTGTAGTCTAGCCTACAGCATACGGCCGAAGTGCAGAAGAGGTAAACTGAAAGAATCCAAATCTAGTTGAAAACTAATTTGTACAATTAATTCTGGTTCATTGGAATTAGTCACTTGGAGGGAAAACAGTAAACACTCTCATTATTCATTGAGCTAATATTTTGGATCATCAACTCATGTTCCCAAGATACAAACCTCTAGACAGTAGATATATAACACAATGAAGCTTGTATTTTAGAATATATTTATTTATTATATTTACTGGATTCATGCTGTATGATGGCTTGTCTTATACTCCAGGAATATGGTGGCAAGTGTCTCTATTCCCATGAGTTTTGCAGTCTGTGGTAGACAAATATATTAAGCAAATACATATGTAAATTTATTAAAATTAGGAACGAGGCAGACAGTCATTTGTGTCGTATAGGAGGATGTATTGTGAAAGAGAGAAAACAATCAGAACTAACTCATGTAGTGTGGTGAGGTGGCTTGCATGCCCAACCTTCATAATGGGCAGATGGTGGGTAAATGTGCAGAGAGTGGCATGTGCAAGGGCACATTCAAGGAAGTGAGGGAAGACCAGTTATGGAGCTGGATAAGCTAGGGAGACAGTAGCGTGCGGTGAGTGTAGTGAGGTAGGCAATGGTTAGCCCAAGCAAGTCTTATGGACCCTTGTAAGAACTAGTTTTATTTCAAGTACAATCAGAAGCCCAAAGCAATTCTAATAAGAGTAGTGATGTAATAAAATAAAACACATTAAAGAAAAGGGAGTCCTCGGAATTCTGTGTGGGGATTGTATTAGAGAAGAGAAATTGGACTTGGAGAAAATAAGATCCTATTTCTTCAGTCTAGATGAGAGATGATAGTGTTTTAGAAGAGGATAGAGGCAATGAAGATTGAGAGGTGTAGATTAACTTAAAACCAATTTCAGAGTAGATCGAATAGTACTAGGAGACCTGATTTGAATTATGCTTGATTTGATATGAGAAGTTACAATGAGAAGCTCTCCATTTAAATAAGCTCTCAAAATTCTAACCCCTGCAACTGAATGGACTCTTGACATGATTTTTTGAGAGAACTCCTAGGAGGAGCACCATGTTTGATGGTGGTGGGGAGACTGATCATGAATAGGAGTTTTTTTTTTTTTTTTTTTTTTGGATGTGTGAAGTATCCAGATGGCTATAGTGATGTCGGCCAGAATGGAATAAATATCAGAGTTAATAACACATTCCTTAAGAACATTTTGATTATTCTGCTTGGTGTTCAATGGGGCCATGGACTCTGCTCTGTCTCCCTTCAGCTTCTTCCTTTACAATAGGAATGGAGAGAGACCTAAAGCCAAATATTATGCTAATATTCTATCAGCACAAAACTGTGCTAGAGACTTTTCAAGACTTTTTTTCATTTCTTTTTTTTTAATTGCCAGAAAGTCAGCACATTGGCCAGAGAAAAGAGAAAAACAAAGAGGGAGAAAACACCCCCCCACACACACACACAATGAGGAATGGTCCCACTACAATCTCCTCCTCATTTCTCCATCCTGTTGAGATTTTGACCACACATTTACATGCACACAGCATGTTTTTCTAGCTATCAGCACCAGAACTGGTACCTTGGTTAGCCATATGTCAATTGGTTTCCTTTAACTACTAGGTTTATAGGGCCAGTCCAAATTTTTTTCTTTTAGAAAAAAACTCAGATAGAAGCCTTGTTACTTGTGTCCCTCATTTTTTCTTAGTGATCTAAGAGGCTCCTACCTATAATTAAGATGTTTTCCAGAGGTTTGATTATTTCCTGGAAATCCAAGAGAATTCCTTGAGATATATGCTGCAGATACTTTTCCCACAGAATTATATTACATGGGAGTCTCATACCAGACAGAAGAAATTGGTAAAGGTCAGTGTTTTTCCATAAGATTGATGATGGATCTGAGAGATAAGATGATTAAGTCAGGGAAGATAAGATAAGCATTCCTAAGACTGAAGGTATGCTTCAGCAACTGTGATTAAATGACAAAATGCCTTTCAAATAAACAAGGAGAGAAATTAGCCAACGAATCAAATGATGCTGAGGCTCATCTTTTTCTCTGACCCCAATAACAAGTCCTTTCTTAAAATATAGTTTCTTGATTCACTACTTCTCTACTTAATCTAACAATTTAGTCTATTATTTCAACCCATCTTTTGACAGGTGGGCTATTGAAATAGGGAGCTACTTTGGGTTTCCTCCTTCTGCCCTCCTGCATTTTTTCATAAAGCAAATTTTCTAAAATGTGTCTCTCATAATGCCTTTCTTGTGCTTTGAATTCTCTACTTAATTCTCTATTTACAACAGTGGGGGGTAAAAGAAAAAAGAAAAAGAAACCTATCCCCTTAGGCCAAGAGTTAAGAACCTTTGACCCAACCCATCCTATCTAGTGTAGTTTCCCCCACTCTGTCCACCTCTGCCTTATTTATATGGTCCCCCTCACCTCCTGGAATGTCTGACTCCTCCTTGAATTCTCCCTTCTTTCAAGGCCACGACTGAGCTCTACCCCTGGGATAAGACAGCTCATCTTTATAGATAGCTCATCTTAATATTGTTATGTGTAAGACATCTTCAGCAAGTACACAGAAAATACATATTTTGAAACCATTATGCATGGGTTTCAAAAAAAAAATTTGCACCAAAAGAAACTCATACTTTCATTCTATTTTCCAGTCTCCTCATGCTTTCTACCTCTCTGTGTCCAGTACCTTGCATCTAGCTTATTCTGTGGTAATAGACCCCTCCTTATGATGCATTCCCACAATCCTCTTCACAGAATGCCTAGATGCCTGACTTGAGGTCACTGGGATCTTTAAGGCCATCTGTATCCAGATTCAAGGCATTTTCCATTTTCCAGTGAGGAAAGAAAAAAGGCTGATTTGAAACCCCTACTTTTGGGAATAGGAATGAAGAAAAACAGCTTTTGTCAAATGCTCTGGAAAGTATTCTATGCAATAAAATGCAAGGCATCTTCTCTCTTTTTCTCTGTCTCAGTTTCTAAAGCCAATTTTCCCATCTTTTTACTGTATCAAATTTTCTAGTTCCAGGAACCAGCAGTTAGCGTAATGGCTGTGTCGCTGGACTCCCACGTGGTCAACTGCGGTTCATGTCCTGGACCTGGTGGCTTAAAACTCACACCGGGCTCGTGTGTGCGTGCCCAAGATCCCGAGAGGAGAATGGAGGAGAAGGGATTGCGGCATGACCATCCTCCCTGGGGGGTGATTTCTCACTTTCTCTCTCTATGTCTCTCTCTGTCTGTCTGGTGAAAGCACACGCCCTATAGCGGGCAAAA
>NW_006160001.1:1045346-1063402 GCF_000334495.1 Tupaia belangeri chinensis | reverse complement strand
AAAAAAAAATTTCTAGTTCCTACCAGGAATCCCCCCCCCCCCGCCAGAGGCTTTTGCTATAGGGCGCGTACACTCACCAGAAAGACAGAGAGAGATAGAGAGACAGAAAGCGAGAAATCACCCCTCAGGAGGGATGATCGCCACACCACAATCCCTTCTCGTCCATTCTCTCGGGATCTTGGGCATGCTTGTACATGCGCCTGGAGCGAGTTCAAGACACCAGTTTGGGGACTTGAATCACAGTCGACTACATGGGAATCCAGTGACATAGCCATTACGCCAACTGCTGGTCCCTATTTTTTTTATTTATTTATTTTTGAGAGAGATATTTTGTTATAGGGCACATGCACTTGTGCACTTGCCAGGGAGACAGTCAGAGAGATAGAAAGCAAGAAATTACCCTCCCCCCCCAAGGGGGATGATCACTCCACAATTTCTTCTTCTTCATTTTTCCTCTTGGGATCTTGGGCATGCACACACACATGCCCAGTATGTTCAGGGTTCAAACCACGTTCAACCATGTGGGAGTCCAGCTATGTCACCATTACACCATCTGCTGGTCCTCACAATCTATTTTTTTACCTTCATTCTTTTCATCACTCCTAAGCATATATCCTTAGTCATCCAAGACCTTTGGTTCTCTCAAAGTCATCTGAATACAGTTCTTACTACCTATCTAATCATTTTTCTCCTTTAGTTTCCTTATTTATTCCTTAAACTTAATTTTTATTAATATATATTTTCTTGCTGGGTCAAAAGAGACCCCCTCCTTTACTGTTCCTTCTCTCTAGAGAGTTAAGCACTAAAGGTGTTGACATTTCTGTGTTGAACACATCCCACTTCAGGTTACTGGGGGGGATATATCTTCCTTTTATTCCTTATATTACCTGGCCAGTCATGTTATATAAACTTGTGTATAATTTTTATATTGTCTGAATATTTATTTGGGAATTGAAGATAAGGTTTCACAAATTAGGTACTCAGGTTTACAGTCAAATACCCTATATTATGTACTAGCTTGATTTCTGTTTGTAAAGAATTTGAGCTGACAGTCAAAAAATGATTGTGTTTGTTTTTGTCTTTACAATCCAAAAATTAAATTTCTTATGTCAAGTAGTCCTGGCTAAGGGAAAATATTACTTTAGCATATTCACATGATACGCAGTAAACAGTATTGCCAGATGCATATAGAGGCTGGGGACTTGTCATTTTGAAGGCAAATTGATGCCTTTCCAAGCTGTGTAATCACATCAACTCATGTGCAGACGCAGAGTTCGTTTCCTTCCTTCTGATTACAGCAAGTTCTTGTCTTAACAGTTCTTGTCTTCATCTCTTGGATGCTGTTTACTCAGCATTATTACAGGGAGGGATAAACTCCTTGGCACAATGGCCTAAATGTTGAACTCTATCTGTCCTGAGAGAGGAAGGGGGAAATGGCATACATAAAATTTAGGTGAATATTTTTCATCTAGTACTTAATCGGTTCATCTTCATCCCAGTAGCAACCTGTTCTTCACTAGGACCAGAAAAGTCAAAACCCTTTTACTCTAAAAGATTTTCTTTTCCTTTTTTTCCTCTTCCTCCTTTTTTACAATTTGCCATAATGCTTATGTGCCTACTAGGGACAGAGAGAAGAAAAATGAGACACGCACCCAACTGTGGAGCATAGTCACACCACCATCTCCTCTCCTTCATCTCACCTTCCTTTCAGGATTTTGGGCACACACACATATGCACCCTGTGAGCATGGGTCTGGGATTGGAACTGTATAATCGGCCATGTGAAATCCAGCCACCTAAACCACCAGGCCACAGGCCTGTCTAGTCCAGGATCTTACGTATTTTAATGACAATGTCAATGAAGTGGATAGTGGTGCCTGTTAGTGGGAGAATAGGTCCAAGGAAAAGGTCTTTTTCCCATTGCTAATAGGATAAGTACTAGATATTTTAATATAAGAGAGGTTTGCTCTAAAATAACCTAAATTATGCACTAACCAAGAAACATGAGTTTACTTCACTTTCCAAAGAATGAGAATATGGGGCCAGCAGATAGCATGGTAGTTAAGATGCTGGACTCCCACATGGCTGGGCATGGTTCTAGTTGCAGACCTGATGGCTTACTTTCTTTCTCACTTTCCTTCTCTCTCTGTCTCTCTAGTGAGCCTATGTGCCCCATAGAAAATTTTAAAATAATATAAAATAAAACTAAATAAATATATTTCTTTTCTTTATTTTTCTTTTTTCTTTTTTTTTTTCTTTGAGAGGTTTTTGCTACAGGTTGTGTGCGCTTACCAGAGAGACCGAGAGAGAGAGAGACAGAAAGTGAGAAATCACCCCCCAGGAGGGATGGCCATGGTGCAATCCCTTCTTCTCCATTCTTCTCTCAGAATCTTGGGCACACACGCACACACGCCTGGCGTGAGTTTAAGCCACCAGGTTCGGGACTTGAACTGCGGTCGACTACATGGGAGTTCAGCGACATAGCCATTATGCTAACTGCTGGTCCCGATATTTCTAAAACAAGAATGAGAATATATAAGACGATATTTAAAACCAACATTTAAAAACTTTTAAACGTCTTCTTTCAGTTGTAAGTAGACACATCCTCTTCTTAATAATTCTTAACTCTTATTAATTAAGAATTTCATAATCTCTGCTTAATGAAATTCCAGTATTTTATCTAAACCAGATCATCTTACTGTCTTCCCATGGACAGGAACCTTCAGATTAGGTGTGCTCCTAGGAAGAACTTTGCGCTCAATAGCTCTTTAATGGTGTGTTAAATAGACGTTCCTTTCTGTGTCTTTACATTTATCACGTTATTTAATCCTCATAGCAACTCTATGTTTGTTATAACTGAGGCGTAAAGAGATTAAATTATTGCTCCTGCACCACACAAGTAGTGAGGGGATTTGAATTTGGCTGTGTTACATCAGAGCCCAGACTGTTAACCCCCTCACTCTGTTCCTTTAACTCTGCTAACTAGTTATGGAGTAAAGTTCCAATGATCTCTGCATGGAGTGACAAGTACAGAACAAAACAGAGATGATACACCTCTTGTGACACGGTCTCACTAACAGGATCACTCACTTGCACATTCCAGATACTAAGCCAGGTGGCTTGTGAGTCAGGTGATTTATACCCTCCAGCTAACTCCCTCTGGTTATCAATATAAATCACAGCAGGGTCACTTTTATGACCTGTTTTTAAGGGGAGGGGGCACATTTCAAACATATTTGAGCAGAGGAATTTTTAAACAAGTAAAATTTGATAGGAAAGAATGAGGGAAAATAATGTTTTGAAGACTTCTAAAAGTTATCAGTGTCACTAGGGACACTTAAGGGAATATAACTTAGTCCATTTCATCTTTCTAAAGATTGTAATGAGATAATTCTTAGGATCCACATTTGGCAGATAAAAAAACTGATATACAAAAAGGCTCATTAACTTTTCTAAAATCACAAAAGGCAGAGCCAACCCAGTTGGCTTGATATTTAGTATTCACATCTATCATTTTAGGGTGCCAAAAGATTGCTCTGTTGAATGCCAAATATGGTTTCTGATTTTAAGGGTATATTTGCATTAAGCCATCCACCCTCTTGTATTTAAAAATGCAGACTGTGGTCTTGGGGGAAAAAAATCCTTTTCCTGAGTATCTATGCAAGAAAATGAAGGTGGCGGACAAGATTTCCAGCTTGGTGTCTGGGTGGATGGTGGTACAATCAGTGAGGAGATGATTTGCTGAAACAACTGACTGCAAAAGAATTTAATGAGTCCAATTTGGGACATGTTAAGTTAGATGCAACATTGGAACTTATCAACAGAACTGGCTGGAAGACAATTGTGAACAGAGTTTAAGAGTAAAATCTGGGCTAAATTTAGGAGTACTCAGCATATAGCTGGAGATTTATGTCTGTGAGCGGGTGAGATTTCTCAGTTTGCATGTACAGGAAGAGCCAGGGACCGAAGATAGAATTCTGTGAATTGCCAAAGTGCTGGGAACTGAGGAGGAAGAGTCTATGAAGGAGACTATATCCCAGCGGGTGAGGTAGGAGACATTTAGGATGAGCCAATGTTTCTGAGGATAAAACAGAAGATGCTTTCAAGTACAAAGGTGTTGTCAATCATGTGCAATGATAGAAAGAATTTAAGTAGAATTAAAGCTTAACAGGGACCACATGCTTAAGAGAGTTATAAGATATTGGGATACATTATAAAATAAAAAAAAATATGGAGTCTCTAGACAATGTTCTCAAATCACAGTGTTCTCAAATCACGTACATTTTCATTGCAAGCCAATTCTATAGACCAAGCTACTCTTTCACTGTAGACCAACTAATAGAACATACAGAGAAGAGTAAACTTGCTAGTAGGTCACTTAGGCATATGTCATATCATCTTTGAGATGACCCAAGTGACTGGGCAAGCTTGGAAATGGTAAGGCAGTCTATGTATACAAAGCAGAGTGAGTGAGGAGATGGAGAAAGTGAAATCAGAAGAAAAACGTTGAGGGAAGCACCCAGGTCCTGAGAGATTATGATCTGGACTAAGATTTCGCTGAATGAAATGGAAAACTTTATGGATCAGAATCATAACATGATCTGACTCATGTTATAATAGGACCATCCCAGATACTGTGTTGAGGAGAAAAAAAGAATAAAAACACAAGGGAGGTAGAAGCAAAAGCAGGAAGACCAGTTTGGAGGCTACAGGGATCCAAAATTAAGCCTAGAGTGATTTGGACCCGGGTGTAGTGGTGCACGTGGAGATAAATAGACAGTAAGAGGCATGTGCTGAGGGTGAAGCCCACAGAGAGAATACTGTAACAACAAGACTTGGAAACTGCGTACACACAACTTTTGTTTCCTAGAATTTTTTTTTTTTTCCTGTAAAAGCTAGCTGGCTCAAGGCAGAAGGAGCACTGAGATGGATTACTTCCCAGACTGAGAAAACTCAAAATGTAGTTGTATGCTAATGAGAAAGCTGTAGTAGTAAGAAAAATGCCTGAAATGGGGCAAATGGAGAGAGAGTTTTTTTTTTTTCTTAAATTTGTCTGAGGGCGTGTATACTCGCTGGTGAGAGACAATGAAATGGAGAGGGAGAAAACACTCCTTAATGGGATGTAGTCGGCCATACTCCATTGTCTTCAATTCTTCTATCCCATTAGGATTTGGGGTATGCATGCACACACACCCAGCATGGTTTTCTAGAAGCCAGGGCTGGAATTGGGACCAGCGATGACAAGGCGGGATTTGGTCCCTATGCAGAGAGCTTATTACTGCTGTACAGGATCAGCCCAGATGCCTTTTCAATGTTAACTATTGTCAAGGGCTCCATATCTTAGCAGCTGTACTTTGAGCGCCTTCTGATAAAGAAAGCACAAAATTGTAATCAATTTATTATCAATTATAATGGCAGTTATGTTACATTAAGAAAAAATGGTTCTCTCAGAGTGGGAGAATATCTTTGCAAACTATACCTCAAGTAAGAGACTGATAACCAGAATATATAGGGAACTCAAGCAGCTTACACACACACACACACACACACACACAGATAATCAACCTAATTAAATGATGGGAAAATGAACTGAAGAGATAATTCTCTGAAAAAGACATGAATGACCCAAAAGCATGTAAAAACATGCTCAGCATTTCTTATCATAAAGCAAATGAAAATCAAAACCACAATGAGATACCACTTAACCCCAGTCAGAATGGCTAAAATTAAAAAAACAAAACAAAACAAAACAAAACAAAACTAATGAGGGACCAGCAATTAGCGTAATGGCTATGTTCCTGGACTCCCACGTAGTCGACCGCGGTTCGCGTCCCGGACACGGTGGCTTAAAACTTACGCCAGGCGCATGTGCATGCATACCCAAGATCCCGAGAGGAGAACGGAGTAGAATGGATTGCAACGTGGCCATCCCCCCTGAGGGGTGATTTCTCACTTTCTGTCTCTCTGTCTCTCTCTGTCTGGCAAGCGCACGTGCCCTATAGCAAAAACCTCTCAAAAAAAAAACAGACAAACAAACTAATGATAAGTGCTAGCAAGGCTGTGGTGAAAGGGAACTCTCCTGTACTGTTGGTGGGAAGGCAAATTAATATAACCACTTTGGAGAACAATATGGACTCCTCAGAAACCTACAAACAGAACTGCCATACAACTCAGGTACCACTCTTAGGTATTTACCTAAAGGATAGAAAAGCCCTCATTCAGAAAAATACTTGCACTCCCATGTTCATTGCAGCATTAGGGGAAGAAAAAAAAAAAGATACGTTTAATTGACAAAAAAATGAAAAGCTATTGGCTGATGATAATGTTTATAGCAATGTCTTTATCTTGACTGATATGCATGTTATTCATGCTGGAAAAAGCATTGCTGTGCACTGGAAAGATAAATGTGATTAAAATAAAATAAAATAAAATATATGGTTCTGTGAGAGGCACTCGGTTATTCTTCAATCTCTACCTAATCTTTAGTGCTTATATAGACTAGCAATTCCTTGAAACCCTAGAGTCATATCTACAGCCCACAATTTGGAAAACCTCCTTCAGTAAAACTCCAAAGCCCCTTGTTCTCTGAAGATGTCTGGGTGCTTTTTTACATGCCGTTTCCTCTAGAATTCTCTTTTGTCATACACATCTTACAGGGGCCACTACAATTTCTTCTCCACAAATCCTTGATCACAGTTAGATTTCATTTTCCTTCGTGCTCCTATAACCATTTGTTCTTGTACTTGGAACTACGTGCATACTGTTTCTATAACTGAATACACAACTTATACCTTTGTACCCTGAAACACTTCATAAAGTATAGGTCCTACGCAGACATGTATTTATACACATATCTTATTTTCTCAATTGCCTAAGGTTATGTCAGCCTGAAATTTCGTTATTCATCTTTGTCTGTCAGTGGTGGATGGTTTGGTATTGAATGGAATGAAAGTATTTAAAAGACTGGGTTTATTTTGTCATGTTCCAGAGGACAGAATTAGGATTAGTGGGCAAATATAGACTGACAGATTTTGACTTGATTAAAGGGGGAGACTTTATAACATTTGGAGATTTCAAAAATGGGGTAGACTATTACCTAAAATAAGGAATTGCAGGTAACTGAAAATAGCCAGTCTTTTTTCTCCAAACTACTTTTTCAGCTTTGAGCACTATACCAAGCATGTAACATGTTGTATCACAGTTAGTCTTCATATGGTACAACAAAAAGGGCATTTCAGTCATCCTCATTTTATCTAAAGTGGTTAAGTAACATGTCTAAGTACACAGCTTGTAAGTGACAGTTTAAGGACAGAAGTCTAGACCACGTGAAGCCCAAATCTGGGTATTTAACCTGAATCCCATATCGGGTAAGAGTAGGAATAGATACATCCTTGAAGTTACAAAGAAGGATAATATTATAGTAATACGAAAAGACCTAGTAGCATCTTTTGCTTTTATAATAGTTTGATAAGCCTACTTTCCAAAAGAGCTGAGGTGGGAAAGAGAGGAGTCAGCATAAAATGAAGGACCCAAGGTAAAAATCTTTCACTATGTCTATCTCCTAGTTTTCCTTAATTCAGAATGTGAGCAGGTCATTGACAGCCAGATAAATATCCAGTGGGGCTTGAGAAGCTTGAAGGATCTGTCCAACTGTTGAGGAAGACACTATCTCTTTGGTCTTTGGGCAAAACTTCTGGACTATGTCATTGATATTATTACAACTCTCAGCATGTCTCTAAACTGTGGTAGACACTCAGTTAATTTTATCTACTTTCTCTCCCATCCTCTTTGAGCCCATACACATCTGAAATTGTAACCTAGATTAGAATTAACAAATAAAAGAATCACTTTCTTTTTTTCTTTTGGAGAGTATTTTTTTGCTGGAGAGACAGAGGGAGACAATGAGAGAAAGAAAGTGAGAAATCACTGCCTGGGGGATGGCCACACCACAATCCCTTCTCCTCCATTTCCCTCTTGGGATCTTGGGCACGTACCCACCATGTCCGGCATGAGTTTTAAGCTGCCGGATCTGGGACTTGAACCTTAGTTGGTCATGTGAGAGTCCGGTGTCTTAACCACTACACTACCTGCTGGTCCCAGAATCATTTTTATTTAATAATATGTTATCTATAAATATAAGAAACAATACTGCATATTTCTTTGGTGAATCCTTAGTGTAATTCTTCATACAAGGGGGATGCCATGCTTTTGAAATAGTTTATTCTTGATGTTTTGTTCAAGAAACTATGCATTTAAGTGCATAGATGGGACTAAGCTAGTGAATAAAAAATATCTTTGATGAACTTTCTCTTCATATTTCAAGACATTTGCTCTTTGAGCAAATAATCTGACTTGACAGTTAGAAGCTTGGAGCATGGAGGGAGGCATTACCATCCCATCCTATTGTTTTACTAGTTGTTTTGACAGTTCACTCAGTATAACTGAAGAAAGCTTTATTCAAGTGAACATCAACTTCACTTTCCATTGAACTATGACCTTAAAAAACCAATCTCTTAGCTTCCTTTGGGGAGACATGTGACTGACTGCCTTGTCAGCAAGCTATTTTTCCTGAATCTAAGTTATTTCCTTTCCTACAGAGAAAAATTGCTGTTATCACTTCCAACTGCTTTAGGAATGCCCCTTTCATGTACAGTATATGCTTTTCCTTTTTTCTTTTTTTTTTTTAAGTAAATGCCTCTTCCTTTTTGCTTATTTGCTCAAAAATTGTTTATCCTAAGGAGAAATGTAAAGATATAAGCACATTTCATGTTCTGTAGAGAAATCAACATTTGCAGAGATTTTTGATGCAAGTGACAGCTAAAAGTTCTCTAAAAAAATCTATTTTAAAACACCCATCTCACTTATCTAAACATAAGAGAAACACAGTCTAGTTTAATTCTGCATTGCCCAAGTATTTCTCAATTTCTTTATTATGACCTTTAGTTTGTTTTTTTGTGTAATTTTTCTGTAACATTTAACACAAAACTTTTTCTTTTTTAAAGTTGCTTTAAAAAATATTTTATTTATGTATTTATTTTAAGAGAGAGAATGAAAGAGCAAAAGAGACTTCTTCAAACATATCTTGATGTGACAATCCACCCTCAGCGTCAGCCAATCCTCTATTATGGGCATGTGTGGACTGCCCAGCATACTTAGGAAGATCTCCAGATGCAAATGCTGAACCTTCTTATGTGAGTCTGGTTCACAGAGCATCATGTTTTACTGTGGTGTCACTGTTTGGCTGTTGTACTTTAGTTCTGTAAATCTGTCCCTAGCTATGCTTTCTTTCTCTCTCTTTCTTTCTTTCTCTCTTTCTTTCTTTCTCTCTTTCTTTCTTTCTCTCTTTCTTTCTCTCTTTCTTTCTTTCTTTCTTTCTTTCTTTCTTTCTTTCTTTCTTTCTTTCTTTCTTTCTTTCTTTCTTTCTTCTTTTCTTCCTTTCTTCTTTTCTTCCTTTCTTCCTTCTTTCTTTGCCAGAGAGTGCATGTACCTATCAGAGACAGAGAGACAGAGAGAGAGAGAGGGACAGGGAGAAAGCATTCTTCACTGGGACATGGTCATGCTACAATTCCTTTTCCTCAATTTCTCCAACCTGACAAGATTTGGGGGATGCATACACATGTGCCAGGTGTACTTTTCTAACTGCCGAGGTAGGGTCTCAAACCACAGTTGGGCATGTGAGAGCCACCTTCTTTGACAGTGGGCTGCAGAGCTGGCCCCACCTTAAATTTAGTGTGTCCCAAATTGAACTCATTATCTTCTCAGATAGCTCTTCCTATGTTCATTATGTCAGCAAGAGTATCTTTTGTATCCTCACACACTCAGATACCCAGGCTGAAAAATCACTGAGTCATTCTCAGTTTAATTTTACTATTACATATTTCTCAAATCTGTTCCTTCTCTTCCTTCCCCATTGCTGTACATTTAGTTCATGTCTTCACTCACTCTCCTTCAATTTCTTGTCTATCCCATATTGATGTCATAAATCTATGATTAAAATGGCATTATATATTTCATTTTAAAAAATAATTCTCCATTTCACAAACAGAAAAATTTCACTCTCCTTACCAGGTACCATACAATCATTTGAAGTTTAGACTTAAATACCTCTGCAAGACTCAGCATTCACTATATTCTCACCATCTCATTGCCAAAGGTATATGCTCTGACATTGCCATAATTCTTATCTTTTTGTCCTTGTGCATGCCATTATTATTTCTACTTGAAATGCTTCCCTTTATTTTCTTTATTTCTGTCTAATGATTGATATCATTCACTTTTGCATAGAGTAGGTGCCACCATGCCCAATGTCATTCATTATTCAACAGCCAACTCAATACTATCTCTTCTTTGAAGTCTACCCTGACTTCCAGATACATGTTCTCTCTCTGTTCTTACTGATCTTAGCCCCCATATGTATCCTAGCATTGGAAATATTATATAATAGAAGATGACATTTAAAAAGTGGAAGATAGAACTTCTTCGCCTTTGCACTGTAAGAGTCTACCATCATGTCTGACTTGTGGTAGGTACTTGGTTCGTATTTGCTGAGTAAATTGAATTAATGGGTGGTGATGAAAAATATCAATGATGGCCTAGCTGATTTAAAATACCTGCCCTAGATCTTTATATGTTTACTCTTTCTAATTATTCTCAATCTTTAACAAGCTATTAGTGGGACTCCATAGATGGGCAAGATTGTCCTCCAAGGCTAAGAACAAAGAAACATTCAATATCTGGATTGTGAGCCCTGAAGTCAGATCCAGAGTCTCCTGAGAAGGGACAGCTGTGACCAGCTACTATCAGATTATATCCTCTACATAATAAGCCTGGGAATGAGATAGGAGAAGATCCAAGGGTTATTAGTGTGTGTGTGAGACTAGAGGCAATTCCCTCTGAGGAACTGACTGGTTAGAGGTCCCTGTGGAGGACATATAGGAATGCAGAATCTTGTTCTGACCCAAAGGAATCAGTGTAAAGTTGAAGCAAAAATACATGTTAGCCCCTGCTCAATCACAGTTTAGAATTAGTACCTAACCAGTTAAAGAATCCTCTAGACCTTTCTGGAATCAATGGGAAATGAGATGCCCATCTTTAGGAATTCTAAGAGAATCATTATCAAGACTGTTATGGGGTCTACTTTCCAAGTGGTATGTCTTGAGGAAAAGGACTTGTGGATTGTGAATTGACCTCTCTGTCATAGGAGTAGGGAGATTGGTCCTGAAGAGAGAAGGAATTGAGGTAATGCGAACTCATCCATTTTATTGGGCACATAGGAGAGTCTTGCATTCAAGTGGATGCTATTTAGAATGCACTGGGCTTGTTCAGTTCCTTTGTTAAGACAGTTTCCCAGCTGTGAGAGGACATGGAGTATGTGGTTAGTAATGGAAGTGGAGGGACCTGAAGAAGTTAAGATACATTTCTGTAATTACTGAGACTTTAAAAACTCATATCTTGGGGGCTGTCAGGTGGCCTGGTGATTAAGGCACTGTATTCCCACATGTTCTACTATGGTTCGAATCCTGGACCTGGCAGCTTACTATCTCACTTTCCCTCTCTCTCTCTGGTCAAATTTAAAATAATAATGATGGTGATGATGATAATGATGATAAATAAAATAGAATAAAAAAACCCTGGTAGCTCTATTCCCCAGAGAAAGCAGAATTTGGAGGCCTGCCCCACAGAGAACATCAACAACTAGATTGTGTTGACCAGAGAAACAGCAGGAACCAAGAAAGAAAAGTTATGAAAGCAGCTGTTAAGATGACACCTCCTTCTTTCCCTGTCCCACCTCTCAGCTCAACATCCTGGAAGAGTAATCATACAAAGAAAATGTGAAGCCGTGGTATATCTGTGATAGACTTCCAACTAGAGACATGCCTATTCATATTTGCATTGGGTAAAGTGAGAAGGGGAGGATAAACTCATTCGATGTTTTAAACTGACCTAAACCTTAATGTCTAAAAACAACCAGAAACTATGGAACTGCCTCAAATGTCCTTAAGAGATGTACTACCCAAAAGAGAATTAATAGTTGGGACAGTACAATTGAGAAGAATGTTGTGGAAATATTAAAGTTCATATTCCTTATTGAGCTACTATTGCTAAATAAATTAGGTACTTTTGTAAATCCATTTAAATGCATAGAATCTCTGCAAATAAAGAATGAGTTTCAACTTCAATCCATTCTCATAGCAGATCTTGCATTACTGGTTTATGGCTGGATCCAACAGGTAACATGCCATTCTCTATGCCCCCAGTGCACTCTGGTGATCAGAGGTCAGAGGTCCCTGTGGAGGACACACAGGAATGCACAGTCTTATTATGACACAAAGGATTCACAGAGTGAAAGGGAAGCAAAAAGATGAGTTATTCCCTGCTCTGTCACAGTTTAGAATGAAGACCTGACCAGTTATAGGATGCTCTGGATGTTTCTGGAACCAATGAGAGTCCAGTTAATCAGAAGATACCAGAAGTTACGTGAGGAGACTTCAAACATTTCATGGAAAATAGAAATAAAGTAATTGTTTCTTTGGGTGCAAAAATTTTGAAATCCATGCTACACATTCTCCATGAATTTTATGAGGAGCCCTTGTGTTATAGTAAGTCAGCCATATTGGAAAAACTGATACGTTCATTCCTATTCTCTCAAGAGCAAAGTTGCAAAGTTTTTCATGATGGTGTAGGATAGTCACAGTCATTTCTTTCAACATCCTTCTGAAGGAATCCTATGACTCTTGACTTCTGCAGAATTCATTCTGTGCTCTCCCAATTCTTCTACCTCCACCACATGGATGCACATTCATACCACATCCCATGCTTGCTGACTCTGCTCCTGCCTGCCCTCTATTAGTTTCAATCACTTAATGGCCAGTTTCTTGCTTTCTCCTATCCTTTCCCTATAATCACTCTAAAAACTAAAGTTTTATACTATTGGGTCATTGGAAAAGTCATGACCCATTTTTGCATAGGAAAACATAGAAAAATATGTCATAACTTTTCTGAGGACCCAATATAATGCAACTCCTTGACCCAGTAATATTAACCTTTAAGATGATTGTATTGCCCATACACCTGGTCAGAGAGATCTTTGCTTTTCCACTTCCTCCTTTCTTCTCTTCCTGAATCCCATATGTTTCAGACAATTTTCCAATTATTTCTGCTTTTCCACAACTCAGTTCTCTGAACTTGAGCTTTCTTTTGGCCAACTCTCCCTAGAAACCAACATATATTACTCCTGGGAATATTTATGGACAATAATATATATATATAACAGCCAGGAGCTTATACTTGAGTAATTGTTGAATTTCAGCTCTAAAAGGTTCTACATATAAAGGTTCTGGTGAAGCTAGAAGGAGCACGCAGGAAAATTTCTTAAGATATTAATCATCATTTAATCCTGAACTTGGTATAGAGTCATATTGTCTGAAAGTAATGTAGGACTTCAAAGCAGCCCAACACAAAGAAGAGCAAAGACTTCAAGTCTTAATGACAAGTAGCAAGTATGGCCTCCCTAGCTCCCTGCCTCTCAATTACTAAATGAACTCAAGTAATTTGAAAAACAGAGTGTACTAAACAGATAACAAATTTTGAAAGCATCGATATACCTTATGTGGTAAGGGTAGGTAAATGTGAGCTTGTTATAATGGCTTTTTTGTATTCCAGGGAAGTCCCTGGAATAAACATCCATTTCTGCTGGCGACTTTGGGGTTGCAAATGTGACATTAGCAATGTATGTTTCATTACATGATGATCAAAGAAATACTGTTATGCTTTATAGTATTCTGACAACTTAATACAAATATCTATGATGTTTTTCCTTTGTAAATAAAACATGAAAGTTTACAGTAAATTAAAAGATATAAAAGCTGACAATATGTGTAAATATTTCATTCTTTAGGTACTCCCTGGTTCCGAAAATGAAATATAGAGACTGTTGATTGAATTTCAGAAGTCACCTGGCACAAGAAACCACTCGGTTTTCTTATCATAACAGCTCCCCCTGCTGTTCAAAGTGAGGGTGTCACAAATGTTTGCCACGTTCCTTTGTACTTTTCAGGGACTCTGGAACCATGGCTGGAAAACATTAGCCTCAACTGAACCGTAGCCAGGAAAGTCTCAGGAGGGAATTCTTTCCTGACATAAAATTGAACCTGGCTTCAGCATATCTTAGGGGGAAAAAGAAGGAAAACTTACTGTTGATGTTTCTTGGCTTGACTTTCTTTGTGTTCTTAAAGCAACATTATTTTAAAAATCTGTAACAAAACCTGTCATCTGCCAAGTCAGCCCAAGTCTCCCAGACTCTCAGAGCTCTGGTTTCTTTCTCTGCCTCGCGCTGTTCCTTTACTCTGCTCACACTTCTTTCTTGAACATATGTGTTTTAGCTTACCTGCAGGAAGAGTAAGGGGATGTCTCCCTGTTTCCCAAGGAAGGGAACCTAGTTCTCAAGGTTCCACACGTTCTAGGCACTATGCCACCTGTGTTATGGGGGCAGTTCCAAAGGACAGAGTGACTAGGTCTCCAGGTGATGTCTTTTCAGAAAAGGCTCATGAGCAATTGACCCCAGCTAATAGATTAGGTTGTCAGAAAAGTCATGATGTATTTTTCTATGTTTTTCTATGGAAAAATGCCTCATGAATTTTCTGATAACACCAGTATTTTCAGGTCCAACTGGACACTACAGATTCAGAGCAAAAAACTTTAGAGAGTGGGGTTGGAGGAACCATTTGCCTCTCTGTGTCTGTGGTAGGTAATGCGATGAAGATGACATGACCTGGTGCTACTTGTAAGAAGGGACAAGTTATTAATTCACCCAGGAGCTCATGTTGTTAGAATTATTGAGTTAAAAAAAGTAGAATTGCCTCCACCAGGGCACGGATGCCCTGGTGGGTGAAAGACTTCTTGCATCTCGGACATACTTGCCAAACCAGTTCTAGTTTGGGTCATTCCTCTCTCTGTTCTGACCTTTTCTGTATTCCTCAAACACAATGACATAGAAGCAAAGTGTGTGCATGGGTGTGAGAAGACTATATAGCAAGAGAGCTGATACCCTCCACAATCCACCCCCTCACCCCCTCATCAAGAGGTTTTAGAGCATGGAAATGGTCATTGTAGGTCCTTGAATATTCAGGCATTGGTCTCAGCATTCAGCTATTCTCACTAAAACACACTTACAGGATTATAGAATGCTATGTGTGATATCACATAGTCAGTCTGCACCCTACGCAAATCGGGAAACAGCATGTCACACACTCCATGGACCCTGCCGAGAAGTGACTAAGCTGATAACTTAATATCCTGGAGCTTGTGCCTATGTGATCCAGTTTAAAATCTACTCCTAATAAGTTTCCTGGTTTAGGGAAACTTATCTTCTTCAGTTAGCTTATATAGGAGACTGCTTTTTGGAGATTAGAAAATTATATATCTAAGACTTTTATTTAAAATGCAAATATTTCAGGACAGGAGCAAAGTAGCATTTTACAGTGAATTGCATTTTTAGAGGAAAGGGCTACCCACTTACCTAGCCAGGTCCTGAGGGAAGGATCACATTTTTGATAGGGAGTATGGTGATTTGAGAAAGAAGGGTTGAAGCAGAGTCAGGCTAGAGGCAATGAGTGTTACCTAGGAGGGCCTGAACAGGGCCACAGGTCGGGAGACCTGAGCATGTTATGGGCAACATGAAAGCATTGTGGCCTCTGGCCTCTGGCCACTTGGTCAGTGAAGATGAAAATCGTAGGGTCCTGTGAAGAGGCCAGTACAAGGAAGAGAGGATAAATTCAACTTACCTTTTATAGTTTTCTGAGACCAAATACAAGAATTGGTCCCACCTCCCCCAATATCCAGAGACTTATAAAGTGATTCAATTGTTTCTAGTCCTAATGAATGATTTCATTTTCCAATTAATTGCTTGTGAAAATTTCAGAATAAAGACTAGAGCGTTGAGTCTTAGCATAGAGGGTACAATGAAGTCCCTGCAGTCACTGCTTATCCAGGCCTGTCAACATCTCCTGCTCCAACCATGTATTAATAGTATTGTCCTTCTTTCCACTCCCCATCCCGAATTCACCTCCACACCAAAAGACAGCCTCATTGATATCACTGGCCTACTAAAAACAACGAAATGTTTAGACTTGATCAACTATATGCCATATCGCTTGTCTCCAGCAGAAGTTACAAAAGCTGCTGTATGTTTCTGCTAGTTCTTTTCCTTGGAACCCATGTTTCCCAAATTAGAGATGGATCATTCAGCTTAGGTCACAGAAAAAGATGAGAAGGCACATCTCATGGGGTCACAGCAGCTGATCCACAGCCACCAGCATGTAACATCAATGAGAAATAATTTTCATTATCATAAGCCAGTGAGGTTTAAGGTTTACTTATTACAACAGCAAACTTGATTAACATAAATCTCGTTCCAGAGTCTAGCCCCAACCTACTTTTCTAGACTTATATGGAACTACAATTATATAAGTACCCTACATTCTAGCCAATCTAGAAACACCTCCATTACCCCCAGCATCTGTGTTTCTCCTCTTATTATGATTCTACCTCAAATTGCCTGTCCCTATTCTTCAATAAACTTTACTTTAGAGAGAGATCTTTCCAACCAGCTCAAAAATCTATCTTATACATAAAGCCTTTCTAAATACCTTGATTTGAAATACGTTTTTCTGTCTCTGAATTTCCATAAGCATTCCAAGTCTATGCTACCTATTGCTCCATTTTAAATATATAATGCTATTTACTGAGCACTTAGTAAATTACCAGATGCTAGCCTTTCTTCTTCCTTTCTTTTTTCTTTTTTTCTTTCTCACTCTCTCTCTCTTTCTTTCTTTCTTTTTAATTTTCAGAGGCATATGTGCTCACTAGAGAGAAACAGAGAGGGGGAGAGGGAGAAAGTAGCCCTAATGGGGTGTGGTTATTCTCCAATCCCTTCTTCTTCATTTCTTCCTTTTGTCAGGATTTGGGGCACATACACACATGTATCCTAATGTTTTCAAGTCACCAGAGCCAGAATTCAGACTATGGTCAGCTATTTGGGATCTAGCTCCCTTAACTATCAGGCATGGGGCCATCTCTAGTTGCTAGTTTTTATCTAGTTTAGATACCCAAGATGGGAGAAAAAGAAAAATATTTATTGGGGTTGTGGAAAGCCTGTTGAAGATAAAAGAGCATAGTACAAAGTACAGAATCCTTTATGCCACAATAATGGCCTGCCACCTGTGGAAAGAGAGAGGGAAAAAGGAGGATTAAGTAGGAAGAATCTTGGGCTACAGTGAAATTGCAGAAGATGTTCTGCCATGCCAGTGTGGAGACTTCAGGACCAAGTCATCCATTGAAGGGTCTTGTATCTCACAGTAACAGTCCATATTGGCAGCAACACTTACCTGGTCATTGGCTGTAAGCAGCCCTGAGGGAATATGGTGGTGACAAGGCCAGTAGCTGGGGTTGTTAATCATTTATGCTCCCACCGCATGAAATCAGACTGGCTCATTTTCATGGCTATTACACCTATATTGGTTCATTGACTCCTCATAAAGATCCTATGAGATCAGGGCTATTGTCATTTCGAAGTAAGAAAACTGAGACCTAGAGAGATTTAGTAACTATGTTACTTTTACTCAGTTCTGTAATGGGATGGAGTCAGTGCCTGTCCTTTAAGGCATCATGTAATTTTAATCCCATCATTCACCAAGTATGTGAAGGAGTAAGCACCAAAGTATTATCTTTGAGAAAGTGAAAATCTGAGATGACAATGATCAGTGCCATTCCAGTTATTTTGGACCCAGAGATGAACAATCTTCTCTCTAGGTCTTGAAAGAGTGGGTGGCCCCTTTTCTTATAAAAATGGCTGACATTGCACATTGGCCCTTCTCCCATCTGTGGCCATGGAATAGAACTGAGTGTTTTTTTCAGATGAACTCTTTACTGTTCTAATAAAATATTCTGAAATATTCTATGAATAAAACAGTTCACCAGAAGTGCTTCCTAATAACCCAAGAAAACAAGAGTTTCGTATGTTTTTTCCTGTAATCCTTGAACCATTATTCCAGTTCTATT